>NC_056522.1:164003190-164066640 GCF_019175285.1 Sceloporus undulatus | reverse complement strand
TGTTTAAATGATGCATGGGTCCTACGAGTCCGGAGGTCGTGCCAAAGCCACACTCCATTCCTAAGCACTGGAGTTCAGCTTTGGTGCAGCTTCCGGATTCTTCGGATGCATGCATCATTTAAATAGCATACCTCCAAAGAGACCCGAAGCAGCTTTATTTTGGCAGTCTGTAACAGGCCTGTGTGTTCAAAGTTGGTTGCCCTCAGAATAAAGAAAATCTGGAGAAGACAATGAATGTGACTATACTAAGCATAACTGTGCCCAGCAACACGATACTTCATTGGTTGCATTTCACCTTTTCTAGACACTATGCCACAACTTTTATTCTTCTTTTTATTGGGTATTTATCAATCTTCTTCTGAACAAGATACTTATTATTCCCCACCTGCACCCCAAGAACTGGATGAAAACTGTCTTTCCCCCAGAGTTCACTAAAGCTTGGTGAAGAAAGAACTATTTTTCCAGAACTATAAAGTAACCTATGACACATTAAGCAAAAGTTTCACTATCTGATGCAAACTCATAACAAAAGATGTGAACTACTTATCTGCGGAGCCACAGCAAATGAACCCAGCAGTTCACTATGAAAATTAACATGCAGATTTAAAAGGATGTGGTCCAATATCTTTAATAGCTCTTTTGACTTGAATAATCTCTTTTTGCTAATAAATGCCCCTTTTTAATGAACTACCTTTACTTATGACTAATCGGAGCCAACATCTCATTTGTGGAATATATTACGGATGCCCCAAAGTCAGCACCAGGAGGCTGATGGGAGGGGAAAGGGTCATAGAGGAAGCAGTTATTGTTATTGTCATTCTATCTAACGTTTTAAAGCTTAATAAATAAAGTTATTTTTAAAAGGACAAGGAGGCATTTTCCTGCTAGCATTTGAAGCATCTGGTAAAGAGGCACTAATGGCAGCCTCCCATTTGACACAGTTTTGGAGGGACCAGAGACTTTAGATGCCTTAGAGCCCTACAGTGGCATCACCAGGCTTGGTGACACCTGGTGCAGGAGGAGGCTGCCAAGGGATATGGTCATGGCAGTGGCCTGTCCTCCCCTCCCACTGCTCGCCTCTCCTGGCTTTGTTGCCAGCCTGGCTCCTCCTCAAGGGAGAGATCTGGATGAGGGCATGCTTACCCATCCACTGCAGAGGGAAGAGGATCCCAACAACCTCCTGTGAGATGTCACCTGGTGTATTCTGCACCTCCCACACCTGCCCAGCGACACCACTGGAGCTTATACGGCTGAAGGACCATATCTTCCTATATGAACCTGCCTAAACTCTATGATCTTTGAGGGATGTACTTCTCTCAGTCCCATAAGTATGTTTGGTAGGAATGCAGGACAGGGACTTCTCTGTGACTGCTCCCATATTATGGAACTCCTTCCCTAGTAAAGCTAGACTGGCTTCCTCCTTGCTGCCCTTTTGTCATTAGGTGAAGTCGTATGTATTCCAGAAGGCATTTAGGAACTGACTGGTTGGCATAAGGGATTTTCTGTTTTAATGCTGTACTGTTTTTAATCTATGCTTTTCAATCAATAGTTTACATTGGTTTAATTCTATAAACAGTTTAATATTATTTTGCTCTCTACTCTTGGTATATTTTAGGTATGGAGATAGTTTAATATTATTTTGAGCTGAACTTTTTGAATGTTCAGAGTGCTGTTTTTAGCTATATGCTGGTCGTATTTACATTTGTTTTTATTTAATAAGATACTCTTGAGAAAAAGGGGGATATAAATAAACTGGTTGATTGATTGATAGATTGATTGAGTAGTTACCATTTACATTCAGGTGGAGATGCATAGGCTTTTTATGACTTTCACAATGGTAGAATCATCTGAGCAAAGAAAACAAAAATATTCAACATAATTCAACAGTGCGGATTTAAAGTCATGATACTGAAGGCAATACTGATTTCATATCAGTTCTTCATTTTAAAAAAGGGGAGATGTTGATGGTTTACTTTGAAGGTTTAATGCTGAGAACAAATCTAGCTTCTAGCACAACCCTTTCTACTTTGGACTCTTCTGATGGTCCCTAACTTGCCTTTAAGGGTTGTTGGTTTACAATTTGTCATTACTATAACCTTATGTCCCACAGGACCACTGTTTATAGCCCAGAGGTGGGACACAGTGGGGAGGATCCCCTTCTAGTCTGTTTCTAAAATTGGCCATTAGGAGAGAAACTGGAACTGGCTGGTTGACTCCCAGGTTAGGGCTGGTCAGTTTGCCATCCAGCCACTGTCAGGAAGTATTTTACTCTTGTGGTCCTGCCATGAGACGGGAATGGAACCTCTCCAGTGAACCAGGAATCATATCTTTAACAACAACAACAAAAAAGCTGAGTTGTGTTGTCATAACCTGCAAGGTCAAAGTATTTGTGCATTGACAGTAGCACAGTAATGAGGCAGTGGTGGCTCCGTGCCTGGTGTTATCTGGTGTGGGAGAATTGTCATAGGTTGCGCTGCTGGCCAAAAGGGCTTAGTTGTCCTTCTTCAGTGCAGCAGTGACTTCTATCTCAGGAGAAAGCTGCCACCACAGTGAAGCCTGGAAGACATGCTCACCCCTTTGCCACTGCCACAGCTCCTTCTCAGGAGGAGACTTCCGCTGCTGCAGCAAAGCCTAAAATGGCTCAGTGGCCCCTTCTTACTCCACATTAAGAGGAGGGTCCAACTGGGTGTCACCCCTGTTCTGGGGTGTCACCCAGTGCAGGCTACACTCCCTACGCTTCCTTAGTAATGTCAACATTTCTGAAATGACTTTGAGGGCTTTGGTTTTGCAGTTAGAAGCATATAGAGAAGAATAATGAAATATTTTACTGTAAGCTCTGCTTTTTCTGGAACTGAGAGAAGCGGGCTTTGATTTAATTTCTTAAATGAGAGACCACTAGGTACTTAGAGTATCTTTTTAAAATCTCCTTACTTTACAGAACTTGGAAAGGTTAAGTTTTTGAGTACACGGGCAGTGGCCATACTGGTTAAAGGCCTGGGCATTTTAGCAAAAAAATATTATAACTTTTCCAAACTTTGTTTATTTACAGGTATGAAGGCAGAATATTGGTAGAAGAATGGTGACAGAAGCAGTGCCAGGTTTCTCCCACTTGGACAGCACTCTACTTTCACACCATGAAGTGCTACCTGTTGTCACACACAGCTGAAGTGTCATCTGTCAACAAAATGTCATAAACTATAAAGTATCACCTTTTGTCAAAATTGAACCTAACAAAACTTCAGTTCATTCCAAATAATTCTTTGGCACGTTAGGTCATTACATGAAGTATGACAAGACATTTGATTTAAAATGTTTGTTTGCAGTTCAAACTTTAGTGTCCCAATGAAGGGGGTTTTGAAATTTCCTGTGCAGCTTCTCCCTCCATGGGCATTTGAAGGGAACCTCCCTCTTGCAGCCGGTCTGCAGATAACAGCATAGCACCGGACAAAATAATTTTTGAGGTTTTAGAAATACTCAGCCAGTGGGACACACCACAGTTAGGAGGTCCTCAGTCATCATCTTTTCAAACAGTTCTGCTCATATGAGCTTGATCCATTTGCTCTGCAGAGAACTCCGCAAGTGAGGGGACCTCCTCATTCTCTTGGTTAAGAAAGGAGCTCATTGTGAGTCGGTGGGAAATGTCAATTAAAGTAGAGAAACTTCTCATTGAACAAAATAAAATCTATGCTGTGACTAAAAGGTTAAAATGACAATGAACATTTTGACACTGGTACTAATTTCACCTTACCCTAGTGGGTTACCCCGCCCCCCAAAAAACCCATCTCATAGGTTTCCAGACTGTCCGCAATTTTAATGAAAACAGTAGCTTATAGTAATGGAAAACTATTATTGCTATCTATAGCATCCTCTTAAAAATTAATAGGACAGGTCCAGAAAATATTCAGAGGCTCATTATTTTCTTTATAGGTCTTTTTACTGATACTGCTGCATATAAACATAAAAGGGAATACTTCATAAGAAGTGTGTAATGTAGGGGAAAAGAGGGAATAATGCATAGATTAACGCTTACAGAGCTTTTCAATGACCAGTGCAAAGAATAAAGTGCAGCTATTCTGGCAACACAGGTCAAGGACAAAGTTGAGGTTTTGTGTTTTTCTAAAGAATTCCTTGCTGAACCCTTCTGTTCTAAGAGGTCTTCATCAAAAGCACACCCACTCGCTGTCTTTGGAAGTAGGTAGCACTTTATTCTTTGCATTGGACCCTGCAGCCTAGTTGTGAAATGCTCCTCCTAGCAACCCGCACAAGGCACTTGCATGTGACCTGCTCCTCAGGGCCAAACAAGAAAGAAGATGTCAAAGCTGGTGGACGCAGTAGATGCTACTTGCTTATCAATACACAAAGACGGATCCAAAGCACACCCAGCTGTGAACCTGTTTCTTTAACACGAGAGCAACCCCATTCAGTGAAGACCGAACATTTACATCAGACAGGCTCTGCACCACCAGCAGAGCTTTTAATTTATCTCGATTAACTGTCAATTTGTTAAAGGAACCAGCTGAATTCTGGCCTTCAGCTACCTGTTTCAGTACCTAAATTGGGCTGGTGGGTAGCAGTGGTGATACTAGGAGGCTGCAGAGGTGTATGGACCACATCAAATGACATCCCAGAAGAGGGGTGACACTCGATCGGACCCTTCTGGCTCACCATGGTGGTGGAGGCCTCCTCATGAGAGGACCTCTACTACTGCAGCAAAGGAGAAGGCTGAGCACCCCTCTACTGGCTTGCCACTGCAGCATATGCTTCATTACAAGGAGACCTCCAACACTGTGGCAAAGGAAAGGGCAGGGTGAGATCTTTTGGCCACTGGCCTCTGGCAGACCCCCTCCCCCCCCCACACACACACCAGTTGACTCCAGGGGTGGGAATGACACTGCTGGGTAGATTGAAATAGATATAGACAAATAATATTCTCCAAATGTGTCTCATGTTAGGTCAACTGCTTAAGCAAAGTAGCTATTTGCAATTTCCTGGTGGGAACCATACTCATCAGGGTTTTGCAACAGCTTTTTCGGGAGAAACACAATAATTTCCTTCCTCAAGGAAGCTGAGGACACCTCGTTCTCTCTGCCTTTCTTGGAACTATCTTCGTTGATAACAAAGATGCTACTCTCAGGTTGTATTGTCATTGCCATCATCTTTATGAATACTCTGCCTTTTCTCCTAAATTTGAAACTCACATAAATAATGTTGACTACACAGTATTAAAGGAGTGTCAAAGATTAATACTGATTCTAAAGTGCATCTAATACGGGTTCTAAACTATTATAGAAGCAGGTTATTATATGTGTGATTTTTATCTAAGACTAGAATACTAACCATTGCCTTCAAATTGCAAGCAAAGAGATTTCATCTAAACATTAGGCACAACCTTTTCGACTCTAAGAGCTGCTTGATAGTGGGACAGCCTTCCTCGGAGGATGGTGTACTCTGCTTCTTTGTACGTCTTTAAAGTAGAGGTTAGTTGGCCATCTTTTGCAAGTGCTTTAGTTGTGTATTTCTATATGTCGGGGTTGGATTAAATGGTCCTTTTGGTCGCCTCCAATTCTATGATCCTATGCTCCTATCCACAGAATATTCAACAAACATGTTACAATGGGTTCCACATACAGTTGGCCCTCCATATTGATGGATTCAACCATCCATGGCTTGAAAATAATTTTTTAAAATAGCTAAATTCCAACAAGTAAACTATGATTTTGCCATTTAATATAAGGGATACCATTTCACTATGCTACTGTATTTAATGAGACTTGAGCTTTCACGATTTTGATATCTAGGTGGGATCCTGGAACCTAACTCTTGCAGATATCAAGGGCCCACTGTAGTATTTCTGAGCGAAATAATCTTCTTATCGTCTTCTTATCACTTAACACAACTGTGTAGGGTGGCTGTGCATGCACAGCACTGGTTTTTAAAATTATTTTTGTCACTATCAATACTATGAGGTCTGATGTTAGCATGGATTTGGTACTATTTATCTTGAATTTTCCTTTGCCTGCCTTCCAATTGTAATTTCCAAATGCTTCATTGCCCAGTGGTCCTCGGACACCATCACTTCCTTATCAGTGGTGTCCCACACCGGGGTGTCACCCAGTGAGGCGGGCAGGACTTTGGGGTGGGGCCAAAAGGGCACATCCTCACCTCCCTGCTTGGCATGGCAGGGAGGAAGGGGTACCCCGGGACTATCTTTCCCTGCCTGGCATGGCTTTACATGCAAGTAAAGTCAGTCCAGGCATGGAGGAAGAGGTGCCCTGGGCCTCTCCCTCCACTTTACAGGGTGGTATGTGAGGGGCTGCCCAGACAGGTGTTACCCCTCTTCTGGTGTGTCAACCAATGTGATCCGCACCTCCTGCACCCCTTAGTGATGCCACTGCTTCTTATTCATCTAAACATATGGACATGCTAATAATATACTGTGGTCAAGATCTTCTACAGGATTAATTCAAAACTTTCCATTGCATTTTAATATAATCCTGTTTCTGATCAATGTATATTTGAAACTTGTCACAGTTTCTGCTTTTTTCCTGTTCATGTTATTAAGTGAAAAATGTGTTATTTATTATGAAATCATCCCTCACGTTTCCAGTTTATAACAGGGCAATAGTATGCAATTTAAATTTGGACACATTATTATTATTATTATTATTATTATTATTACCTCACCCTTCTCCCAAAATTGGGACTTAGGGCAGCTTACAGTATTAACCCCCCCCCCCCAATACAAATGGCTTCTCTCATTTTCATTTAAGTGCAGTAGATTCCAAATCCGAAATCTCATAAGTGATCTGCTTTCAGGAACTAATTACATGTGATGCATCCAATCAGATAAAAATACTGTTAAATATAAACTGTCAAATGTTAAATAGTGTTACTTAAAGCCATAAAAATGTCAAGCATGGTATACAAATGATTTTCAAATTATGTGGTAAGGGAAAACTTGTTTTGTTTTGTTTTGTATTTTTGGGGGGGAGGAATTTATTGAAATTTCTCATTACGAAGAACTCATGGAAAATAGCCAGCTGAAAACTACTGTTCTTTCTTTTTTTTTAACCCACCCTTCCTTCCTTCCTTCCTTCCTTCCTTTTTACAACAGGGCACCATTTTTTGGATTACAGTCAAAGATGGTTCCAACAGTCCTCCATGTGAACTGGGTCTGCATCCCTCAGGATCCTGAGAAAAAGAGAGGCAATGGATGTGCAAAGTGATGTCTTATTGGATATGTCAAATTAAAAAGTGTTCTGTGTAGGGACACCAGAATTGTTTTTAAGGTGGGAGGGTGGGTTCAACATTGGCAGGCCGCTCTTTTTTAATTTTGAATACTTACAGGTACGTTGTCACAACAGAATGAAAACACAACGTCTCTGTGTGTGTGTGCCTTCAATTTGCTTGTTGCCTTATTGCAACCACATGAATTTCACAGGGTTTTCTTAGGCAAGGAGTACTCAGAGGTAGTTTTGACAGTTCCTTCCTCTGAAATTGAGCCTATCGCAACTGGTATTCATTGGCACTCTCCCTTCCACATACTAACCCGACTTGACTTTCCTTAGTGTCCAAGCTCCGATGGGATTTGATGCCTTTAGGGTATTTAGGCTTTCTCAATATTTTATTCTTATTTATTTATGCCAGCTACGAAGCGCTGTTAACTAAACTTTTGCTTTTGTCTCTTTTGGGTATTGAGATTCATGGACGATGTCTTTTTTTCAGACTCCAAGGAACTAAATTCAATTCCACATCTCATCCGCATCACATGCTTAGCTATGTTTAACTTGTAGTAAATCCCACTGATTTCAGAGGTGACAGCTTCCACAAGGGTGCTTAAAATTGTTGTTGTGGCATCAGCCCCTTGTAAATCGGTATACTTTTAACAGAAAAGAAACAACAAACTTTCTCAAGGGCATCTGCAAATGATGCAAAGGGCTGTTTCCCAGTTAAATTTATTGTAGTTGATAAATCACTTGGATTTGTGTTGTTTAATCTATTAGTTACATTTGCAAATATATATATACACAAAAACTGTATACAATAAAACAAAAAGAGGCACAGAGGAATAAGGTGATGTCAACCAATATTCATAAGGGTTACAATAACAGTCATGAACTTAGAAGCAACATTGTAACCTAGTAGGATAACTTGGGAAGTGCTTTTTTAAAACAGTGATTGGCACTTGCCATTCTTATAAGGACTTGAGTTATTATTCCCCCCTCCATGTCTGTTATCTTATTCATTGATTAAGAAATTAATTCTAACCAATTAAAACCGACATATCTAAACAAATCAATTAATGATGGCAGCGCTTACAAACATCTTTGCTTCTAAAAGGAAAATAGTTACTGAGGTTGCAATCTTGTGCATGCTTTATTGTTCTTGTGTGCCTTCAAGTCATTTCTAACTTATGGTGACCCTAAGAGGTGATCCTCTTTTCATGACAAGACTTGTTCAGAAGTTCGTTTCTTTTTGGGGGGGTTGCCTTTGCCTTCCTCTGAGGCTGAGAGAGTGTCATCCAACGGGTTTCCGTGGGTGAATGAGGATTTGAACCTTCGTTTCCCTGTGTCCAACACTCCAAGCCCAAGCCCCACACTCCCTTGGAGTGTAGTGGAGTCTCCTTCCTTGGAGCTCTTTAAGCAGAGGCTGGATGGCCATCTGTCAGGGATGCTGTGATTGTGATTTCCTGCATGGCAGGGGGTTGGACTGGATGGCCCTTGTGGTCTCTTCCAACTCTATGATTCTGTGATTCTATGATTCTATACACCATGCTGGCTCTCTGTGCATGCTTATTTGCTGGGAAATAAGCCTCATCAAACTCAATGGAACATATTTCTGAATAGTCATCCATGGCTTTATACAGGCCCAACCCAAAATATTTCCTGAGTGCCAGTTCCCACCAAGGAATTCCATGAAGTGGGGGCTTCTGAGAACATGCGCCCAGAATGCGCCCTGATCTGTCACCAAACCCTGTATGGGTTCTGAATGAGCCAAGAACGCGGTGTCTTGATCCACCTGCCCCACAGGTGATGCCTCAGACTTAATAGTAATTATTATTATTATTTCTTGCCCACCAATCTCCATGGGTCGAGGTGGGAAACAACAATTAACAATTAAAGTACATATATGCAATTTATGCCCTTGCCAGGAGGTGATTCCAAGACCCAAGGTGACCCAGGTAAGAATTCCCTGGATTTCCCACACAACACAACACAACACAACACAAATTACTGATCTGTCCCCCCACCCCAAAAAATTAACTTGTGAAAAATATTGTGTATGTGTGTGTGTGTGTGTGGGGGGGTGTCTGACTCAAAGGTCTCCCAGCAAGAAAAGCAGTATGTGGAGGGGTCTTGTGTCACCTGCAAGGAGGGAAGGATTTCTGGAAATTCAAAGAATTTATTCCTGACGTTTCACCAGCATCTGTGGCTGGCCCATTCAGAGATGGTGACATGGAAGTGAGTGGGGTATATATACTGTTGGTTGAAAGGAGGTGATCTGCATGTTAATCTCTGTGTTGGTGAATGGCAAGGCCTCAGGGTGGGAGGAATATGTGAGAAGGTTTTGTGTTTATTTAAAGATGTAGCCGGGTTCATCTGTAGAATCTTGTAGCACCTTTGAGACTAGCTGAAAGAAAGATATTCTTCTTTCTTCCAGTTAGTCTCAAAGGTGCTACAAGATCTCTCTATGTTGTGTTTATGCATCTGAGTAATGCATTTGAAGGAAGTAGACCGAAGCCTAGGAAAGCTCCTGCTGCCAGCTTCTTTCTTCCAGTGAGTCTCAAAGGGGCTACAAGAGCTCTCTACAGACTGATTCCAGACTAACATGGCTATATCTTTGAATAACAATAACAATAATATGCATTTGAGGAAGTGGATTGAAGCCTAGGAAAGCTCCTGCTGCCAACACCTTTCTTTCAGTGAATCTCAAAGGGGCTGCAAGATCTCTCTACAGACTGATTCTATAGACTAACACGACTATACCTCTGATTAATAATAATAATAATAATAATAATATGCATCTGAGGAAGTGGGCTTCAGTCTAGGAAAGCTTCTGCTGCCACCTTCTTTCTCTCAGTGCGTCTCAAAGGGGCTACAAGATCTCTCTCCATACTTGTTTCATGGCTATATCTTTGAATAATAATAATAATAATAATAATAATAATGATAATGTGTATCTGAGGAATTGGACTGAAGCCTATGAAAGCTCATGCTGCCAACTTCTTTCTTTCAGTGAGTCTCAAAACTACTAGAATAACTCTCTCCATACTGATTCCACAGACTAACATGGCTACAACTTTGAATAATAATAATAACAATAATAATATTCATCTGTGGAAGTGGACTGAAGGGAAAGCTCCTGCTGCCAATTTCATTCTTCCAGTGAGTCTCAAAGGGGCTACAATATCTCTCTCCATACTTGTTTCATAGACTAACATGGCTATATCTCTGAAAAATAATGCATCTGAGGAAGTAGACTGAAGTCTAGGAAAGCTCCTGCTACAAATTTCTTTCTTCCAGTCAGCCTCAAAGGGGCTGCAAGATCTCTCTACAGACTGATTCTACAAACTAACATGGCTATATCTCTGAATAATAATAACGTGCATCTGAGGAAGTGGAGTGACGCCTATGAAAGCTCCTGCTGCAAAATAAAGCTTTATGATTATTTATGCCCCCCCCCATTGAACACTTTGTAACCCCACCTGCCCATCTCAGATTAGTCTATTTTAATCAACAATTTCAATATTAAATCTGTTTCATTGATATTTTAGGGGAGAGAAGAAACTAGTGGGATTATTATTGTATCAAATGGATTTTTTTATTGTAAGCCACCTCGATCCTGATGGAGAGGTGGGGTAAAAATAAAGTATTATTATTATTATTATTATTATTAATTTCTTTCTTCTGCTGAGTCCCAAAGGGGCTACAATATTTCTCTACATACTGATTCTCCAGATTAACATGGCTATATATTTCAATAATAACAACAATAATAAATGCATCTGAAGAAATAGATTGAAGTCTAGGAAAGCTCCTGCTACAAATTTCTTTCTTCCAGTCAGTCTCAAAGGGGCTACAAGATCTCTCTACAGAGTGATTCCACAGATTAACATGGCTATAGCTTTGAATAATAATAATAATAATAATAATAATAACAATAATGTGCATCTGAGGAAGTAGACTGAAGCCTAGGAAAGCTCATGCTTCCAACTTCTTTCTTCCAGTGAGCCTCAGAGGGGCTGCAAGATCTCTCTACATACTGATTCTACAGAGTAACATGGCTTTAACTTTGAATAATAATAATAACAACAATAATAATGTGCATCTGAGGAAGTAGATTGAAGGCTAGGAAAGCTCATGCTTCCAACTTCTTTCCTTCAGTGAGTCCCAACAGTGCTAGAAGATCTCTCTACAAACTGGTTCCACAGACTAAAATGGCTACATCTAATAATAATAATAATAATAATAATAATAATAATAATAATAATATGCATCTGAGGAAGTGGACTGAAGCCTAGGAAAGCTCCGGCTGCCTCTTTCTTTCTTTCTTTCTCTCTCTCTCTTTCTTTCTTTCTTTCTCTCTCTCTTTCTTTCTTTCAGTGAGTGCCAGGGGCTGCAAGACCTCTCCCCACTGTGTCTGTTTAACTAGTGCTCCCTTGTCTGCTGGGACCACCCCCCTTGTCCTTGAGAGGTGGTTTCCATTATTTACTTTTTATTTCATTATTATTTATTTTTATTTATTCCGTCATTATTTATTTCATCATTATTATTTTCATCCGCACAGGCTGAGAGTGTTTGTTTTTGGTGTCCTTCAGGACCGGCAGGGAGCCAAACTTTCTTCCTGGCTAACAATTAAAATTCTTCCACAGAAAACAAACAAAACCAAAACCAAAAAAGGGGTCCGAAAGATAGAGCAGGGGGGTGTTGTGAGAAACAGGCTGAGTCCTATACTGAAATGGGATTTAGACCCCAAACTTCTGCTGCGTATAAAAGCATAGGCGTGTAATCTTAGCTTTACCAACGTTAATTATAGGGGTTAGAGAGCCAGGGTGTTTGTGAGCTTTTAGTTTAAGTCCTATAGAAAGAGTCCTATAGTGAGAGAGCCTTTGGCCTGAGAGGCTGCAAAGTGCCTCTGTGTGCCAACGCGCGGCTGCTGGGAAAAAAAACAGCGGCGGCTGAGCACTTGTCCTGTAATCGATTGCCGAGTCCGCTGAGCAAGAGAGAGAGTGAGAGAGATAGACACACACAGAGAAAGAGAGAGAGAGAGAGAGAGAGAGAGAGAGCTTTCTGCCCAGCTGGCCCTTGCTTGCACTCTCTCTCGCTCTCTCTCTCCTTGGCGTGTGCCTATCCTCCTCCTTACGCTCTTTTGCCCGGGAGAGAGATTTATTTATTGTATTGTATTGTATTGTATTGTATTGTATTTTGTTTTATTATTTATGGTATTGATATATGTCCGCCCTTCAGGCCCCAAACGCTCTACAAAATGGTTAATAAGACGGTTCCCTGCCCTCAGGGTTACAATCTAAAAAGACACGACACAAAAGGAGAAGAGAATGGCGGTGGTGGCGGGGACTGGGTCCAGCGGCGTTCTTCTGTCCCTCTGAGGCCTGGACCGAGGCGAATGGATGGACCAGAGGGAGGGCTCTGCTTCTTCGGCGTCGGCGTCTTGCTTCTCCTTCTCGCTCTCTCTCCGTGTGCCGAGTTTCCCGGATCGGTTTCTCGGGGTTTGACCAGTCTGTCCCAGGCTAACCCCTGCTCTCTCTCTCTCTCTCTCTCTCTCTCTGTGAAGATGGAGGAAGTAAAAAAAACGGATTACCCTTAGTACCGAGCACACAGACACACACACACACAGACACACACAGAGAGAGACACACACTGCCTTGGCTCTGGGAGGAAACCCACCACAAGCCTTAAAGCTTTTCAGGGAGGGCAGGGAAGGCGAAGAGAAGAAGAAGAAGAGAGCAACAGCAGCACAACACAGAACAACAAGGAGCCAGTTCATAAATAATAATAATATAATAATAAATAGCAACAGAAAGAGCAACAACACAACAAAAGAAGGAGCCAATTCGTAATAATTAATTAATAATATTAATAAAAATAAGAGAGAGGCTCATTAGCAAAACAAACACCACCAAACCAGGGCTGTGATGGCATTGGTGGGCCCATGCACTGCTGAGGTAAATCTGTGAGGGGGTTTGTTTTTGTCTTTCCTGGCTTGCTTTCTTGTCTTGGGGGAGGGGGTTGTCTGTGGGAAGGGTGTCTCTGTCTCTTCTCTCTGTGTTGTGTGTTCTGTGGTGTGTGTTTTGTGTGTGTTGTTGCAAAGAGGGAGGAGGAGGAGGAGGAGGCTCTGTCAGCGACTGAGAGCATCTGTTGCCCTGGGGTCCAAAAATAAAACCCAACCCCACAACCACCCAAACGACTTGTTGCTGGAGGAACCCTCCTTCCCCAACCTGGATTCCTTGAGGGAGAAGGGGAGGAAGGAGGGCTCTCTCTCTGTGTATCTTGCTCTACAAAACCATTGCTCCCAGACGGTCCAATTTTTGGGGTGGCGGAATGACCATAGGTTCCCGAGGGGTTGATCGATCCTTCGTTCTTCTTAGGAATAATATAATATAATAAAGAAGAATTAATAAGGACCCTGTCAGCGCAGGTGCAGAGCGCCCATGCAAGGACAGGGAACGGCTCAGGGTAGGATCCCCCCCCTTCTTTGACGACTAACAGAGTTTTCTGGCATGACACTCTCTTTCTCTGGCTCTTCTCTCTCTCATATATAATAGTATCCCTGTCTTAAACCAACACGCACGCTTATGCATCAGGCATATTTTTTCTATATCTTTCATAGTCTATCTATATTCTGTATCTGTTCACCTGTGCCCAGGCATTATATATCATTATATATCTATCTATGCTTTAGGAGCTCATCTTCTCTCTATACATATCATGGCACATGTGTGTGTATATATTCTCATGCTCTCAGCTGTCTCTATCTCTTCTCTCTGCATGCGGTGTGTGTGTTTTATTATTCACCACACACACACTCTAGGCTCTCATCGATCTATCTATTCTATCTCGCTGCATAGGAGAATCTAAGTCTATGCTATTATCTATCTATCTATATACACAGGTATATTATATATATATACACACACAACATACACACATACTCATAGGCATCTATCTATTTATCATCTATTATCTATGCTCATAGCATCTCTATCTATCTATCAGCTAGGTAATATCTATATCTATCTATCTCTATGCACAGGCATATATTATATAACACACTCACTCAATCACTCACATATACATCATAGCAGATACACACACACACACACACACCACACACACACACACACACTCACATATCACTCATAGGCATCTATCTATATATACATAACATAGCTTATAATTAATGCCTATCTATACATATACATATACATAGGCATATATATATATTATATAATAGCTCATAGGCATCTCTCTCTCTCTATCTGCACAGGCATATCTATCTATATCTATATTGCTCATAGGCATATCTTCTATCTATTATCTATCTATCTATTATCTATCTATCTATCTATCTATGTATAGGCATCTATATACATATATGTTCATAGACTATCTATAACTATACATAGGCATATATGTGTGGGGGGGGGGTTTAAAGGACAGGGTCTCAAATTCCTTGGCGATGGAAGGGAAGGGATAGAGCTAGAGACCCACACCAAACGCAGGTGAAATGGAGATCTCTCTCTCTGTCTCTCTCTCTCTCTTGCCCAGGGGCAAAAGCCAGTTTGCCAGAAGTTTGGCCTTGTTCCTTTCCCCCCCCCAAGCCCCCATCCCACCCCATCTTCTACCCCTGTTTTTCCTCCAAGATTTCCTTCCCCCCTTCTCTCTCTCTCTTCTCTCTTCTCTCTTTCTCTGATTCTTAAGGAACCGGTGGATCAAGTTTTTCCCTTCGTCTGGTTAATCGCATTGCTTGCGCTTTGGCTGACCTCTCTCCCTCTCCCTCTCCCTTTTGTGCTTCATCTTCCTGAAAGGACGTGCCATTCCCAACCAGACTGTCCTGAAAACCTGAAGGAGGAGGAGAGGAGGAGAGAGAGAGAGAGAGAGAGAGAGGTTGAAAGAAAGAGGGGGTTGGAGGAGAGAAGAGAAGAGAAGCAGCTCCCTTCTCCCTCCTTCCTTTTTCTGCTTTGTTTTCCCAATGATCCATTTGCTCTCCATGACCTACCTGTAAGTTTTCTTCCTTTCCCTTGAACTCTGGAGGCGGGGAGGGAAGGAGGGAAGGAGGAGGGGGAAAGAAAAGGAGAAGAAGAGAGGAGAAGAAGAAGAAGAAGAAGCAGAGGGGGCTGGCTTCTTTCAAAGGCCTCCCCATCTTGCCATAGTCCCAGTGCACCACAACTCCCTCTGCCTCTTCCTTTTTGCCTGGGAAGGAGGGGTGAGAAGCTGCCATCAGGAGCTGGAAATGGTGAAGAAACTTTTCATTTTGTGCATGCAACTTTCCTTTCTCTTTCTCTCTGCCCCCCCTCCCTGTGTCTTTCATTTCTTTTTTCCTCCATTTCATTGGCTGGGATACTATATCTCTTTCCCCTATTTCTTTGGCCACCTCTTTTCCTCTCTGCCCCCCTTTTCCCTTCCCTGTGTGCGTTACCTGCAGAAGGGGGAAAGACAAGGTAATTTGGGGGAAAGAATTGCACTTCTTGATCCAACACTGAGATGTCAAGGTCTGTTCTGCTGAAAGCTATGGAAACATCAGGCTTGATGGCAGCTTTGCCCCTTGAAATCTAAGAGTTATGGACTGAGTATCTGGGGGAATTTGATCTGTAGGATGCCAGAGAGAGAGAGAGAGAGAGGAACAGAGAGAAAAGTATTTAATATATATATATATATTTCAAGGAGGGGGATGAGGTGAAGGGAAGTGGTTTAGGAGACAAGAAATGAAGCTGCCTGTTTTCCAGTAAGTAATGGAGAAATTCCAGGAGCCGGGTCTAAATATACTCGGCGATCAATACAGAAATGGCTCATTGTGAATAATTTAACTGCTTGGTGTATAGAGAGAGTTTTGAAACTTAGAGGCGAAAGGGAGCTGGGGATTGGGAGGAAAAAATGGAAATTCTCCTTTGGCCATGATTTGCCTCCCTATTTAAAATTTCCACTTCAAATAATCGGGCGGCAATGGCTGAACTTTGTATTTTATTTTATTTTTAATCCAGTGGTAAGCCCAGTGGGCGTCATCTAATACAGGGACTTGGGTTTCTGGAAAGCAATAGCTGGCTCCTGGTTACCAAAGTGCTGGGAGAAAGTTTCGAGATTGTTTGCAAAGCGTGCGGGTCGAGGAATATTTCTGAAACGGATCCCGGGATAAGTGGGAATGAAGGGGCTCCTTGTGTGAAAGACTGGCAGCAGAAAGACTTGCTGGAGATGTCCGAATTTCACTTTTTCAAAATGTCAGTTGGAAACAGCGCAGGACAATGGTGATAGCAGGAAATCCACAGCACTCACAGCGCAGTCCCAAAAGTTCCCACTTGACAGTTAAGACTTCCTGTTGTACTTTGTAGTAAGTATGTTTAAGAGTGCAGCCTCAGCGTGATTAGGAAAACCGATTATTAATGTGGCATCACCATCTTGGTTGAAAAATACCAGAAGCAGGTACTCTTCAGAGAAACTGTTACCCATGTCTTCTGCTGTGACTGCTGACTTTCCCTCTTCTTCAGCACAGGTCTGCTTCTGGGATGTAAACTTAACTTTTCTTTCCTGTCTGCATACCTTTGGATGCCTTTAGAAAGATTGTAAGCAGAGGTTCATGTGCTGCTTGAACACTGGTTAAAGCAGCAGCTCCAAAAATAATGTTGTTGTTTTTGGTGATGAGGAACCGATATCTTTAATGGTTGACAGATGGACGGAGGGCATCTTTTGACAGTGTCCTTTTTGCTTTCCAGCACTGCACTTTGACTATGGAAGCGGAGGCTACTGATGGATACATGCCATGTAAGTATTCGTCTTATTTTGCTTTTTTGACTTTCTGGGAGCTGAAACAATGACAAACCTTTTATTTTCTTTCTTCTCGTTGAGTTAAGACCGAATGAGTTTGTTGGCATGTCATACTAAATGCTGCTGGTGTAATAAAATAATATGCCTGGGAGGAACATGGAACTGGAACCGGTGTGGAATGCAACTTTTCTGTGCTTGCGTTCTGTGTGTTTTTCTGCTCTGCTGTGGGATGACATCTTCTTTTTATAAATTATACATTGCGTGGTAAAGTAAGTGGCTGAGCACGAAACCAAAGGGATGTGTGTATGGAGCTGTTCTTGCCTTGCCTTGTCCCAGAACAAACAGTATGGAAACAGTTCTGGTCATGCTGAGCAAGCCAAGAGACAGATGTTCCTGCTGATTCTTGTGAGATCGCTGTCAATGTATTTTACATTCTGGGATGTTCATGTTTAGTTTTGCCACAACAAGGACCCCCTGCTAAGCGGTGGGATCATCTAATAACGTTGTGGGAATTGTGCTATCAAATGCCCCCTAGGCAATCTCTTATTCTTACTTGAACAGAAACAATTGTTTTGATATCCAAAAACTGATGGAAATTTGTCTTTTGTGGAACAGGTGACCATGAACATTCGCCCGAAAGGGAGCACTCCAATATGGCAATCGACCTCACCTCAAGCACACCTAATGGGCAGCATACCTCACCAAGTCACATGACAAGCAGTAAGTCACTTTTAAAGCCTCATGTCTAGCAGGTACATTGATCTTGTCTGATCTGTGCCATTTGCAAACACACAAACAGTGGGACAGGACAGAATTGCTCTTATTCCTGCCTGATGTCTTATTTAAATCTGAACTTGAACGATAGTCTGAGTTATCCCAAGGTTGTTTATGGGTGCTGGTACTTAGCTGCACCAGGTAGGAAAACAACAACATCAGTGCTAGATTTTGTTAGTACTTGTTGTGGTTTCTGTTGTGACTGAAATAGGTTTTAGGCAGGACTCCAAAGCAAAGATAGAAGAAAGACAGAGAGAATGTAGTCCAGGTTAATGTAAAGTTACATTTGGTGGGCTGAACTGCTACAAAAAGTATTATTACTGCCCTCTGATTCTTCAGCTTCTCTCCTACAACCTCTAAAATATATTTGTATGGCTTTTTCATTGTTATATGTTAACACTGCTTTAAATTTATACACAGAATATAAATGTCTACTAGTTGTAACTTCATTAGATTAAAAAATTTTAATGGAAAGATTATGGGTTTTTCACTGTTTGGCTGGAACATTTAATATTCGTCTCTAACTTCTACAACTGAAAATCTTGAATTTACAACTTTCTTTTCCCATCAGCTTACTTTATTTGGATATGCATTTGCATGAATTCCTGTAAATTGAATTTTTATTTTTGCAAATAATACACTGCTAGAAAGATGAAGGTGTAAGAATGAACTTTTTGTCGTAATAAAGCATGATCTTCACATCGGTCCAGAATGAGAGGAAGGTGTTACAGCTAGTCGTTTCCCCTGTCTTCCAGCAAATTATGAGTAAAACACAGATTTTATGGGCCTTTAAAATTGAGGGTTATTATGAAATATCCAATTACTATATACATATTGCTAAAGAGTACGATAGCTAGTATTCTGGACTGAACTTTATATGGCAGTTTCATAATTCACCACACTTGTACAATTCCAAACCTGTGGAATTGGGATTCAGATATACATTTTATTGAGTTATAAAACTTTACTATTCGACTCTTTCATTTGAAAAATTCCTTTTGTATTTATGAGTAGAAAGGAAAGTCGTTTTTTATCATTTAGAAACGAACTCCTGCCTCAGATAATTATTGAGTTAAAATGAGTTTGTGGCAATGAAGCAAATGTTTTCCCCATTTGAAACATCTAGATTTATTATGCTAGTTATTAACACTAATTAGCAGATGTTGTACATTTTAGTAGATAGACTCAATTGAAAAATAGATAGGTATACTGATGGTATACTGAAATGAGAGTTTCATGGCTGGTAGCCATTTGTGCTCTTCCAGATATGCATTCTAGGCATATCTTAGTGCTCCTGACTTGTCCTGTGAATACGGATGCAACCTTTCTGCCTTGGGAATCCCAAAATGGCTTATATGTAGACCAGACCTTGTTAAATGTACCTATTCTGGATTGCTGATCCAAGAATCCTCCAGTTTTGGCTTGATAATTCTGGGAGTTGTTATCCAAAAAATGCAAAACAAAAACTTTTCAAAGCTCGGATTTAGAGTTCAGATTCCAAAGACATGGGAGGGAAGTGGTCTGCAAGAAGGACTATTTGCGTGATGTGGCTCTGAGATGATTTTCTGTTAGCCAAATAGCTTTCTGTCAGGAAAAAGCACTTCCAGTTTCTGTGGGTGGAGTTACTAAAGCTTTAAGGAACAGCCACGTCTATATGTTTTCTGGCAACAACTTGTACCCTATTCTGATGAAAAGTGTATATATATATGTGTGTGTGTGCGAGAGAGGTTGTGTGAGCATGCAGGCACACCACTTCTTCTCTGTGGAGGATAGGTAGCATCAAAATGAGTTGGTATGGCTTCCTGATTGATTTTTTATTAACTTGCCAGTTATTTATTTTATGCAAACTCTTAAAGTCTCTGGTGCAGTGAAGCACATTTTGAGTTGTTCAACTGACTGAAAGAAGATTTCCTGTGTACAGCGCTTTAGCTATTTATTTTTGGCCATCTCTGACAAGATGTGAAACTCCCATATGCTGAGTCAAATCGTTGATTGATCTACCCTGAGATTGTCTCACCAGGCAACATATTTCTAAGGCTTCCGGCATGGGATTGTCCCAGTCCTGCTTCTTTGGATCCTTTGCAGATGTTGATGACCGAATTTGGACTGGATCCTCATATGTGCAGAATAGGGACTCAGCTATGACCTGTTGCCATAAGTGCTCAGCTCACTGCTCCAAAACACACTGCAGAAATAATCCAGTTTGAGACTGCTTTAACTGCCCTGGTTTAGTGCTAGGAAATTCTGGGAATTGTAGTTAGTTCTGGCACTAGAGCTCTCTTCCACCTCAATATTATGAGGAACTTCTCAACAGTAAGGGCTGTTTGACAGTGGAACACACTACTTCCTCGGAGTGTGGTGGAGTCTCCTTCTTTGGAGGTCTTTAAGCAGAGGCTGGATGGTCATCTGTCACAGGGGATGCTTTGATTTGGATTTCCTGCATGGCAGGGGGTTGGACTGGATGGCCCTAGTGGTCTCTTCCAACTCTATGATTCTATGATTCTTACAGAAAAGGCTAAATGTCTCACAAAACTACAGTTCTCAGGATTACCTAGCATTGAGCCAGTCTCAAACTGGATTATATCTCCAGTATGTTTTGGGCCAATGTTACTGTGGGTTTTCAAACGGTCTCATGTGGATACTTTCTCTCCCTGTCACTCCTATAAACTCTCATTGCCACTGAGGTTGCAAGTGTATTAATCCCTCCCACATCTTTTTTATGTGAAAGAAAGATTCTACAGAACTCTGCCATGCATATTTATTATCTCCATATTGATTTAGATATTGAGTAGTCAATTATTTGGAATTGTATCCTATCTTTTCTGGGGAACCTGTGGTGTCTAAATACGTTTAACAATATTGAGACTAGAAGACAGGATGCTTGCTAAGTGAATTCTGATGCTAAAGACACCAAATAAGAGTATAACCTTGCTGGGCTCTGGATGACAGACAATGGTGTGCTGTAGTAGATATAATGGTAAAAGTGTCTCAAGCATTCAGATCAGGACCGTTGGATTGATCCCATATAGTTTTGGGATCTCATGGAATTGGGCCTGTGAACCGCACAGCACTTTTCTTGAATGTGACTTAACTGGACTTTGTGTTTGTTTTATTTCTTACCTTTTGGAAACTTAATCTTGTGCTAAGAGGTTAGATAGGAGGCTAAGATTGGATTATGCTGGTATGTTGCACTAAATACTTAAAAAGAAGATGAAGTGGAAAAGGAATGATTTTTGATGCAATCCCAAATGTTAAATCGCAACAATGCTCCTTTGCTTTTCCAGCATTTCATTCTTCAGAGAAGTATGATCGACGAATTTACAATGAGTTTCTTAGTTCATATTAGCACGATACCTCTTGTCTTAGTCTGACTGTATTTGTATCCAGTTTAAACAAGGAAGAAGCCCATAAGAGGCAATTTTCTTGGCTTTTTTTATGTACTGTAAACAGAGTGTGTACCAGAAGGGAGACAGAAACAACTGCTTTCGAAACAAACCATTCTCACCCAACTGTAGTAAAATTACATGCTTGAGAGGGAGGGATTTTTCATATTTATTAGCCCGTGGCAATTCTAAGTGAGTAAGACTTGGCTAAAGTACTAATGTTTTCAGGTTTGCTTCCAAAAGGTTGCAGGTCAAATATTTTTGGCAGGTTTCACAGATGTCAGGTTCATCTTTTCACTGCCACATTTATAATTACATATCACATACTTAGATTATAGACGAAGCCAAGATCTCCTCTTTTATAATGAAAGGAGTGCTACCTGCTGCATGAGAGTGTCTCGGCTAAGTAATAATTTTATGCATAGTCGGCAGTATGTTTCTCCCTTGATTCTTTTTTTTAAAGAATTGTGTGTGCTTTGGTGAATGATTAATCCGAGTATCATCTTAAAATGTTGTAAGTGGACACTGAAAACAAAGAGAAATACTGAACAGGCACTTCTGTCCAGCTTCATTTAAATACTGAATGAACCTCTAGTGGTTTTAATGGAACTAAAGTGGCATCCATTGTACTTGTTGAAATGGTTACAGTGTCTTTTATGAGATGTGAGTAGCCTTGATTAGCAAATGGAAAGGCTCTGATCAAGGAATGGCTTAAGAGTTGCAGTTATCCTTGGTAGGTTGCCTTATGGTGATGTCCAAAGGAGTGTAGAGCACAGTCTGTTTTTGTGGAGAATTAACCATGGAAAGAAAGCCAGATGTCTACTGAACAGTGCCTCTCTAGGCCTTTGGCTAGTGTGACTGTATCGCTGACTTGACCTGACCATTGCAATAGAAACGTCAGTGTTTCCCCCTGTATGCAGTCAAAAGGAAAGATGAAACTTTTGTTCAGTCTTATAACTGCAGGATGTAGCTGTGTGCCCCTCATATACTCCAAAGTGCTACAACAGGCACTGATGGAACACTAAGCTGTAGTTGTCTTCTAGTCCTTCTCTGCTACTTATACATTCACAAAGATTGCACAGACATAGCATACTGACAGTGTCCATTGGAGAATTTCTGTGCAATACTGGTTTAATGGGAGGCTGCTATTCGACACTGACAGTGTCTTGCCTCTTCCAGCTACACCAACAAGTTGACTTTTTTGGATGATCTTTGGTAGTTTGGATTATGTGTGATGTGTGTTGTGTTAAGTAACAAGTTTATGCCATCATAACTGCCAGGGAGAGATATCTGTTTGAACAGCAGATTGATCCTCATGTGAAGTTAGCAGGGACTGGCACTTAAAGTGAGACTGAATTGATAGAATGATGCTAACTAATATAAATGCAGATAAAATTTTGCTTGTAGCCAATTAGTTTCTATTGTTGTGATAGTGCAGAGGAGGATTGTTTCCAAGTTACACAAAAAGATGCACTACAAGTGTAGTGTTGTTGATTCTAGGAGCCTCAGGAAGACACTTCAGTTGTGGTCAGAATACTATTTTTACTGATGATAGTTTTTAATGGAAATACATAAAAAGCTTTTACAGCATCTGGTTTTTTAAAAACAGTTTTTAGTGGAAGCATAATGTTGACAGTGTCTGTTTTAGTTCATCCTCACCAGGAGATGGTAATGATATCTCTGTAGCATTTTCTCTTTACATGCTTATATGTAAGCTAATGTATAGTTCTGGTATAGCAGGAACAAGAAAATCTACTAGATTAAATATATAGTAAAAACGCAGAACCTATGTTTTATGCCAAAATAGGGTTAGAGAAAGATTAAACATGAAATGACCATACTGTGCTGCTTAGAGATGTAAATCTCCACTTACTTCATTCTTGCACATGAGAATGAAAATTTCTGAAAGCTTTCTCCTTGCTGGATGAGATTACAAGACTTTTGAAAAACCTTTTTATGTGACTTCTACATTTCTGGACTCTCCCCACCAATATGCATAAAACATTTTTGCCAGAATATCATCTATTTTTGATGTAAAAAAAATATATATTTTAAACAAAACACCTTTTCTTTTTGTATAAATGAAATTTTCACCAAAAAAATCCTAAAATGCAAAAAAGATATTCTGAAATGTGCAAAAACCCTTGGACCATGTAGCGACAGTTTGAGACACCTTTTCACAACCAAAGTCAAGGTTGAGAAAATGTGCGAAAATTCTTTAGTACCCCAATGCTGTATAAAGACGTGGTTGCTAATCTAGCGACCTCTATAGATTTCGCAAACAATGAGTAGAATTTATCACTGCTTGGTAAATCATCATTCAGAATCACCAAGAGCTAAGGAAACATGTGCAGTTTATTGTAATGGCTGAGTTGTGTGTCATTGGAAGCCAGGAAGATTTTTCTCTGTCCCTCGCACTGACAGATTTTGTTTTGCTTTTTGTTTTGTTTAGTTTGGGGGGAAAAACCTTCTCCAAGTCAGTGTGGTTTCTGACTTTGGCTTTTGTTTCAATATTTTAAAGTTAGTCTTGGTGGTTGCTTATGTCAGTTAGAGTTCTTTGCTACAGTTCTTGGATCCATATTTGATACATTGGCCTCAAGGAAGTGACAAGTGTAGGATCTGTACTGCATAACATCAGACTGCAAGGGGGGCTTGCATATTTGAATGTTCCTCTGTTAGAATTCCAATACGCAGAAAACTCTCTCTACAGTGCCATTCCATTATACACTTTCACCCCTAAGATGAAGGACAGGATATGTCTCCTTCATTCCCCATACAAAAGTCATCAGACTGGCAGCAGAATCTTACCTTAACATTTGCAAGGAAACTGCATCTACTACTACAGTGATGGCGAACCCATGGCACGTGTGCCAGAGGTGGCACTCAGAGCGCTCTCTGTTGGCACATGTGCTGTCACCCCAACACAGAGTTTGCCAGAATTTGTTACTGGAAAGCCAGAGAGACATGGCACTTTGCAATAAATAAGTGACATTTGGGTAGCAGTTTGGGCACTCGACCGCTAAAAGGTTCACCATCACTGTACTACTACATGTAAGGACAACAAGCTGGCTTAACTGGAGCACAGCAGATAGAGCAACATTGTTGCCAAACACTCTTCCTCCCTAACCTCACAGTGTCTGCACTATCCCATAGGGCAAGACCAATCCTACTAACATACTTCCCACCCCCTGAGAATTCAGTCATGTGAGCATGACCTGTAGCATGAAGTGATGTTGTTCAAATGCAAGCTGACTTCATCAGTCAGAATTAGGCCATTCTGTGGCTTCAACTGTGGTCTAGATTAGGAATGAACAACATCCAGGGGATGGGATGCCTGCATATGTCCCCGAAACATAACAGAGACAACATGTCTTGTACTGTAAAAATTGAATTCTAGCAGTATAGCAACAGGTGGGTCAGCACTTCCACTATCAAACAAGGCCTCTATTTCCTGCAGCCTGGTTATAAAGCACTGTGCTGAAACGTGTTGTAAATTTTAACAACTCTATTGTAACAAATCTGTTTTCCAGATCTATTATGCCTCTTCCCATGTGCTGCATGCTTATGTTAAATTTTATTAAATTTTATTAAATATATATATTTTTGCCCCCTCTCTTGTAGTTATCTCTTAGTTATCAGCAAATCTGTATACTATCAACATGCTTTGATGTGAGAAATAGTTCAAACAAAGCATTATTTAGTATATTAAGGTATAGGAAGTGGTATTGTATCTGTCCATTCCAAAGAAGTCTTGTAAACAAATATTTTATACATCATTTTCTGTTGTGCTGCCTACCTACTGGGCAGATAGGGGAACTCTCCAGACCACCCTGAAAGGGTGGGCTGGAGGCGTCCAGTTTTCCTCTGGAGGGACACCGCAGCAGCCAAACTGTGCAGCGTCCCTCCGCCCCAAAAAGAACCTGAAAAAACCAGGTTCTTTGTGGCACACACGGATGATGTCATCAGTGCTCCATTGGCGCACTGTATCATGTCCATGACACAAGTGCAGTACGAGTGGGGCTGCGTCGTCATGGCGCTGCCGGCATGAACTAGGGTTCTGGAGCGTGCGGTTGCTGCACACTCCAGGACCCTAGAATCAGTGCCGGCACGCTGCTTTTGGCCCGTTTCTACCGGACCAGGGGAAACATATTTAGTGCACATCTTCCTTCTGACTTCTTTTTTCCAAGCATTGAACTCTGGTTTATTAGCGCCTTACACACAAGCTATTGTGCAAAGACACTGTTATTTTTATACCCAGCTTCCCTGGACATTCTTGCCCTCCAAGGTTAGGGCACTGCATTCTTGGAATTCAAGAATGCCCAGGGAATCTGGGTATACAGTATCTTTGACAAGAGAATACTGGCAGATTAGGGTATCTTGAGAATCAGTCTCTATAATAGCAGATTCAGGCACTTGTAGTTGAGAGAGCTAGAGCCAAAACAAAACAGAGATATCTAGATGTTTATCGCACTGGCCCTGAAACAGGCCCAGTGCATTTTAAAACGTGCATGCACGTGGGCATGCACGGAATGGGATGGGGCCGAGAACCCCATTTTATCACACGCTGGAACGCCGCCTTTGCCACCGGGCGTTCCAGTTGTGTCCCTGTTCTGTTCCAGAGGGCGCCATTTCTGAGAATGCTTTAAAACAGTTCTCAGAAATGGTGCCCTCTGGAACGGAATGGGGATGCCATTGGAACGCCCGGCAGCAAAGGCAGAGTTCCAGCGTGTGGTAAAATGGGGTTCTTGGCCCCATCCCATTCCGTGCGCGCCCGCACGCGTGCATGTTTTACAACACACTGGGCCTGTTTCAGGGCCAGTGCGATAAACTCCCTAGTCTGTTCATAGAAATCCTGAGTTTTACAAAGAGCTCTGGTCAGTTACCTTTTAGACTACAACTTCTAAAATACCCAGCTGTGCTGGCCTAGGAGTTGGAGTCCAAAAAGTAACTTTTCCTATTTCTGATTTACATTTTGACCAGCTTGGACATTGCCCATGATTGCCCAGGTAGATGCAATGGTCAGGAGTGCTTACTATCAGCTTCAGCTGATACGCCAGCTGTGCCCCTTCCTAGATCTGGAGGACCTAAAGATAGTGGTGTACGCACTGGTAACCTCAAGGTTGGATTTCTGCAATGCGCTTTATAATGGTCTACCTTTGTACCAAGTTCTGAAACTTCAGTTGGTTCAAAATATGGCAGCCAGATTGGTTACAGGAAAATCCAGGAGTGAACATATTACACTCATACTCAAGTCACTCCATTGGCTGCCAGTTAGTTTCTGGGCCAAGTATAAAGCGTTGATTTTGATTTTTAAAGCCCTACATGGTTTGAGTCCAAGTTATCTACAAGATCACCTTTTCCCATACAATCCAACCCCGAACACTGAGGTCCTCTGGGGGATAGTTGTTGCAGTCTGTAAGAACCCGACTGGCAGCCGTTACCCAAAGGACCTTCTATTCGGCTGCCCTAAGACTATGGAATGACCAGCCGGAAGAGATGAGTCTTCAAATGTGTCATATATTCCAATAGCTGGTTTAGCTATCAGAATATAAAACATATTTGAAGACCCATCTCTTCTGGCAGGCCTAACCAGGCAGTTTTTAATCATGAATTTTAAACATGAATTTTATATTTAATGATTGTTCTACTTATTGTAATATTGCATAGATCTCTTAATATGTGTATTTTATGCAGCTTAATATATGTATTTTATGTAATGATTGTGTTTTAACTACAGTGCGTCCCCGCCTTACGCGGGGGATCCATTCCGGATCCCTCTGCGTAAGGCGAATTTTGCTTATGCTCAAGCCCCATTGGAAACAATGAGGCTCGTGCGTGGTGGCGTGGCGGTGCGGGCGCGTGTGGGGTGCAACGGGCGTGTGCGCCCATTCAATTGAATGGGACGCACCGCCCCTTCTGACCCCGCGCACGCGCCGCAGCTTGAGCGCGTATGCTCAAGGCCGTGTATGGCACGCCCGCGTATGGCGCGGGCACACTGTATGTTGTAACCCACCTCAAGCCGTGAGGAGAGGCGGGTAAGAAATATAATAATAATAATAATAATAATAATAATAATAATAATAATAGATTATAATCCAAAAAAGTAGATAATTTTTCAGAGCTGAGAAGTTCAACATAGCAAGTCTATTCAATAGCTGTGGAATGTGGACTGTCATGAAAAAAATTGTAAAAGGTGAAGTTAGTGGAACGAAATGAAACTTTCTGTCAGAAGCCATGTCTGGCTTGCACTTTGAACTAAACCACTCCAACCTGCCAGGATGTGGGGATTTTGTTGCAGGGTATTACCTGTATTTGTTCCATAAACAGAGCAGATCCAAATGAAATGAAAGGGACAGGAAGCATAATGTGCAGTTCCCCACATCAGGTTCTTAGACAATAATTGTTTCCAACGCAGCTCTCCAGTTTAACTCCATCCCTGGCCTCAACATCCAAGATCCTATCTGATCTTGGAAGCTAACCAGGATCAGCCCTGGTTAGTACTTAAATGGAAGACCATCAAGGAATGCCAGGTGCTGTAGGCTACATTTTAGAGGAAGGAATTGAGTATTCCTTGCTTATGAATGCCATATGAAATCCATGGGGTTGTTATAACTCAAGAGGCAACCTGAAGGTACACACACGCAGGCTCTCATTTCTCTGTTATAAGTACCATAGGTCCTCAACCTACCAATTCATTCATTGGGGCAAACATCCACAGTCATTGAGAATCATGTTTCCCATCAAATGATACCTTTGGCCAAACAAAATTAGTACATCTATTGAAAGCAGCTGGGACAGTCCAAATGCGCAACAATACAGCTAATAGGGGAAATGTATTTCACCTTAAATTGTTGTAGTTTTGGAGCTTCCAATGCAGAGTTTCTGAAGGACAGAGAAGGGAAACAATAAGAGAATTCTGTATTAGTTTCTTTTCAATACAGTTCTTGGTTTCCAAAAGCTTGCATATGAATTGCAGATGTCACTTGGAAAGGCCATTTTAAAAGACCATTTAAAATTGCTCCATGTGATGCCTCTCTCCCCATAGCAAGACATATTGTATCTCCCTATAATGATGATCTTCATACCTGTGCTTGTGCTGCAGTGGTGTGGGAAAATAGTCTTATGTGCATTGTGCTAATCACTTACTTGCCTGATACAAAATGCTGACGCAGAGCAATTTGAAGTAACATCTACATGGTGGCTATAATTTGGCCTTCAGTGGGTTCTTAGCCTTCATGAAACAATTCCCAGGTGCTTTTTAAGTACTTTCTTTGTCAATGTGAAGTTTTCTTTAAAAGGAAAATAGGCCGGAGGCCCTTAAAGTGTCAAATGGAAAATGTGATGTTTCTCCAAACTGAGTTAGATCATAGTGTCGCATCAACTTCTTAAGAACTCACAAGGAGGTCCTTCCCAAATGTGCTATCTGAGATCTATTTAATACAGTGGTTCTTAATATTTTTGGAATCATGAACAATCTGAAGAAAGCTATGAGAATTTGGTGAACTGTAAATTTATGTGCCGTATGCATAAAGATATGTGTGCAATTGATCTTATTACATTGGAAATTGATTTGTTTCACATGAACTAGTCTGGCATGAAAAACCACAACAACCAACAGTTACAAGGAACACTTGAAATTACTAGCTTTTTTTATATACCTTCATATTATCCATGACAATTCTCTAAGTCAAAATAACCAGAGTAGAAATCAAAGGGGGAAAAATCATTTATGCACCCATTTCATACAATCTCTGAAGCCCATCCATTCATGTTCTAGTGCTCAGTGGAGACCAAGTGAAGAACCCCTGTTCTAACTGGACATTTTAGTGCTTGGGCGTTTTGTATTCTTCAGCACTGTACATAGAAATGTTCATTTTTGGACTACGGTTCCTGGAAAAAGCAACTATGCCCAGTGATCATGATGATGGAAG
Source organism: Sceloporus undulatus (assembly GCF_019175285.1). NCBI lineage: Eukaryota > Metazoa > Chordata > Lepidosauria > Squamata > Phrynosomatidae > Sceloporus > Sceloporus undulatus. The sequence goes on along the minus strand of NC_056522.1, from coordinate 164,037,555 downwards.
ATTCTGGAAAGTGTAGTCCAAAAAAGTGGCATTTCTCAGATCTAGCTCTGCAGCTGAACTGTGTGGCTCCTCCCGCTAAATGGATTTATCTTTCATTCTTGGTGAGCGATCCTTGAGAATATGAAAACTAAACAGAGTCCTTTGGATACTTCTAAAGTGTGAGTTCAATGACTGTTAAACCACTCCCCTCTCTCCTTGAAGGTTATAGTGAGGGTGGAGTGGAATCGCTGGTTAATCTTCTGCAGTACTATTATATTCACATTAATGGCTTGTGAAGGGGGGAGATTGCCTTGTAATAAAGCACAGGCTGTCACACCCTCCAGCCCTGCATCTACTGTATGTGTAACCTTCATCCTGTCAGTTCCACACACACACACACACCCTTTTAAATCACTCAAGAGGAATAGGAGGTAGGGAGCTGTTCATTCATCCTTTTGAGTAGCTGGCACTGCCATTTTTGAACAAAATTCATTCTAATGGGGACAGCCACATTTGTTCTCAACATGTTTACAATGAGGAGAGAAGTACCTGAAATGGACAGGGATGTCATCCTTTTCTTCTTTCTGCTGTGATAACGTCTTTGAAAAAACTGTGCAGGTTTTGAAGACTTTTAGCAGTTCAGGATCTGTTTTATGCAAAGTTTGCAATTTTTGTGCAGAAAACAGCATTTTTTAAAAATATAGTTTTCTGTGCAAAATTTTTTGCTGTAGTTGGGACTTGTCATTTTGTTGTTTTTGTGTGCCTTCAAGTAATTTCTTATTACTAAGGCGAACCTATTGTGGGCTATTCTTCACAAGATTTGTTCAAAGGAGGTAGAAAACAGCATGCAGAAATATTACTTCAACCCCTCTTACTTCATGCAGTGTATCCACTTCTTGAAAAAGGCCTTAAGAGATTGTCCTAGGAAAATGCTGTTTTCAGCCCTAAAAATTTACAATAAAATTTTTGCACAAAAGAAGACATGAATTGTAAAGATTCTCAAAAACATATCCATGGGTAGCCATGTTGGCCATACAGCAAAGTAAAATCACATCCAAAATCCATAAAACTCCCTTTCTACAAAATCGACTCCTCCCCTTTAGCCATGTGGGTTCTGGCTCTGTCATATGTTTTTCTAAGCTTCATCTCATGTGGCCCTTGATCTATTTTCAAAGCCTTAAGAAAGTGATCAATTCAAATTTCTGAGACAGTGATCTGTGACTTTCCCAGCAGCCTGCTAGGGAGGGAGGGATAGAAAGATAGGGGTTGTAGAGAGAGAGAAAAAAGGGGTGGGCTTGGCTATTTTTGGCTATGGCTCTGCCCATTAGGGGCTTCAGCCCCTCTTACCTCCTGCAATGTACCCACTTCTTGGAAAAAAGGCCTTAAGAGATTATCTTAGGAAAACGAGGCTCATGGAAGAAGAAAAAAGTTGCTTACTCTAGCCCTAGGTGAACTGGAAAATGTCAGAATTGGGCCCATGTTAAATGAGAAAAGGTTGCCGTTTCCCTTCTGGGGATTTTAGTAAGTATTTTGGTGGTAATACAGATTTATAGTGAAGGATTGTTAATATTTTCACTGCCACATTGGTTTCATATTGGTTTAATAACTACCTCTTGAAGAGCTTCTTCATTTACCAAGTGTGCTAAAATCTTTGCCATTTTTATTAGGTAACTTGAGGATCCATTTTGGCCATGTCACAAATTATGCATTAAAAATAAAATAAAATAGAAGAATAAATTAAATAATCAACCAAGTTGGCCAGTGTGAAGAGCTCTGATGAAAAATGTAGACGCTTTACAGAGCACCCAAAAAGGGCGCTCTGCCGGTGCCCGTGTTTGCTGCGCCAGGGAACCGCAGCGGACAAACCGCGCGGTTCCCTGGCGCAGCAAAAAGAACCCGCAAAAAGCGGGTTCTTTTTGCGGTGCGGTTATGACGCCGCAAGGTGCCAATGGCGCACTTGTGGCATCATAACCGCGACGCGACGTGCAGATGCTAAGTGTCTGCCATGTCAAAATAGCGGCACCCATGTGTATAGGGCGCTGCCATTTTGTATATACTAGGTACGTACTAGGGTTAGGGTGTCTGGAAAGGACTCCCTTTCCTAACCCTAGTATGTACCTAGTACATACTTTTTGCGCGTCTGGAACGTGCCCCAGTTGCGTGTTAATAAACTGGTTTATCAGCTGATTAAAATTAAATGCATTTCATGTCACCTAACCTTCAGCAAAGATACATTTTTGGGATACTGGGAGAAATGTAAAATTATTTAACAATGCAGTCCTAGACATAACTACTTGAAAATAACTCCCATGGAGCTTTTTTTCTTAAAAACAAAACAAAACTCTTTCCTCCTGCAAACAATCCTTATTGCAGTAATTCCAGAAGTATAATTTGCCCCGAAATTTCCATCGATCACTATTTCACTTAATAAAATAACCAGTTTTCTGATAATTTTATCAATATAACAAATCAAAATTTGCAGCCTGATAATAAAGTGGAACAGGTTTGGTAATTTCAGGCTTTCACCTATGGTTTGTGCAGGGCATTCCTACACATCACCATGGATGCAGCTGCACAGGGAGAAGAATGTCTGAATCGCAACAACTGGGCAAATTTCCTGTAAGTGAGGAGATTGCACCTATTTTTTATTTATCTATTTGTTTATAGCATTGTGCCCGGCTGTATAGCTAGGAAAGTTCTCAGAGTAACTTTCATGATAGTTTAGAAGATGAAATTATCTTTGTTGTCGGTTTAGAGTCAAAACAAAAGGAAAAAGAGGTGGGGAGAGAAAAGAAAACATGGAAATGCGTGCACAAGTTCTTAAGCTTATTGTATGAGGCTCCCCAGTCTGGTAGATAGGCTGGTTGGTATAAAAGCAAAATTGTATGGACCTCGCTACTCAGCAGTTCTTTGGAAAGTTGATCCCTTGGTGTGAAATTTGAACCATCGTTTTTCTACCTGACGGTGTGTATGTATATGCCTTCAGGTCACCTGTCAATTTATGGTAACCCAATGAATTTCATAGGGTTTTCTTAAGTAAGGAATACTTAGAGGTGGTTTTGCTAGTTTATTTCTCTGAAATACAGTACGACCCCCATATTTGAAGGGGTTACATTCCCATACATACAGCAAATAGTGAAAATTGTGAATAATAGTGCACCCTATATTTTCAGTGGAAATTACACCATAGAGTCTTACATAGAGAGCATATGTTTCCATACATAGGCACCAGTACCATGGATATGGGGGTTGTACTGGTTATACTATATAGCCTACAGCAGTTGTTATTCATTGGCAATCTCCCATCCAAGTACTACCAAAAGTTGGCTTTGCTTGGCTTCCAAGATCAGACAGGATTTGGGGCCTTTATGGTATTAGACTATCCTATGTATTTTGCAACACACAATACACAACAAACAATACAGTGCGCCCTTACTTTATGCGGGGGATCTGTCCCGACTCCCCCGCGTAAAGCAAATTCTGCCTATGCACGAGCCTTATTTAAATAAATGGAGCTCGTGCACATGGCGGTGTGGTGGCAATGCGGTGCAGCGGTGTGCGCTCACCATGGGCGTGTGTCCCATTATTCCCTATGGGACACGCCACCCCTTCTCCCCATGCGGCTTTCAGCGTATGCTGAAAGCTGCATAAAGCATGCCCGCATATGACGTGGGCACACTGTACATTCCTCTTAGTACTCTGTGTGTTTCTGTGGGTACTAAACACAAATAGTTTGAGATATTGTTATATGGCTGAAGTATTTTCTGGTGTGTGAGTGAGAGAGAGAGATTTCACAAATTTTCTCCCCTTTTCCCTGCATGTTAAGACAACACTGCTTACAAGATTCATACATGCTGGTGGTTTTTACAAAATGGATTTACTAAATTTCTTCCCTCTCCCTTCAATTTAGTCTCTAAAGGGCATGGCTTCTCATTTGGATAACACACAGTTAGCTGGAACTGCCTTCCTTGGAGGATCATTACACCAGACATGACTCATCCATTGGCATTTGACATGATTCCACTTAATTTGCATACTGTAATTGTATAGCAATGCTGTAAAACTTGTTTGAGACTATTTCTTCCCTCACACCATAAGTTTGTCAAATTTCATTACTGGGTGTAATGCCTGTTAAATACAGCTTACTAGTAATAGATGTGAAATTATATAGTGTATGAACCAGTATGTGCATGTGTGTGTGTGTGCACGCGCATATAAAGATAACTATATAGTTGTTTCTTTTTGAGTAGGTCATAATTTTAGGTAAGTTTGGGATATTTCCAGTCAGATACTAGCCTGAGTACAGTGGGAGATCTTGAGGCTTGTCTAGGCAATTTAATTAATTTATTGAAAAAACAAAAACAGATGCAGTTTGAAAACTTTCAGTTCAGATGTTTATTTATTCAATTCTTTGTTGATTCATTTATATCTTCATTTTTGGACAAGAGGGTGTCCCATCCTAAAAGGCATTTCAGCAAATAAATAAAACTACCAGATTCAACAACACAAAAAAAGACATTATTATTAACTTTATATATGTAATATGCATTTAACATATTTATATATTGTTCTTCTGTCCATGGGATACAACAAAACAGTGAAATTACTAATCTAAAACAACAAATTACACAACAAAATAAAAACAGAAAGACAACCTTCTTTAAAGCAAGCTAAAAAGGAATTTTGAAGTCCCTGAAAGGCATTACCTGACGGTGCATATTTTATCTTTCATCTGAACCTCAGTAGCTGGGATCTTGCTACAGAAAAGGCACTGCGTTGTGTGGTACCAGACTCACTCATGGTGGTTGGTTCTAAAACAGGAGCTCTGGTGTAAATAGCAATATGTAGCCAACGTCACCACTGCCATATCTTGCCGCCTGTTCTTTTGTTTTAAATGAGATTGATCAGAAGGGGGCATTAAGCCATGCTGTACTCATGGCCTGTTTTTCTTTTGCAAATAGCTGGATTTCATTTAAAAAAACACACACACCCAAACAAACAAATTTCAGATTTTGGCCAAACCCTAAACACATTATCTGGGAATAAGTCCCATTGATCATAATGGGATTTACTTCTTAGCAGAATGAATAGGATTCTGTTGCATGACTGCAGTTCTTGGCTCACTCTCACAGCTCATCCCAACCCAAATCATTCAAGTGCACCCCCTGTATCGCTGTTTGGAGCAGCCTTTCCTCCCTCCACTCTCTTTCACGCACATTGACTCCTTTTTCTTTGTGGCAGCAACAGCATTAGTTTTTTTCATTTGGTAGAAAGGAGGATGGAAAAAATTCAGGATAACTTTTAAGGTTTTGTTTGTTTGTTTGTTTGTTTGTTTAATAATAGTTTAACTGTCATGAGTCCCAAATGTTTTCATTGTTTCCATTGCTCAGCATGAGTAAGACGTAGTAATGAAGGCAGGCACAAACTTTATTATATCCCACTGAAAAGTCCTAACTGACAGCTCTGGCTATTACTGCAAAAAAGTAACTAGTTACCAAACTGACTCATCAGAAGTCATACCTTACTTCTAAGCTGTGTTCCACATGATCACCATGTAGAGACAATTGCACTGTTATTTACAATCAGGAATTGACAGTAAGAGCGCAATTCCCTGTTTGCTTTGAGGACTCTGCATGCTGTGCAACTTTCCAACTAGAAAGGTGACCAGCACTCAGAGGAGGGAGGGGAATCTTGCTGTTATTTCAACTAACTAGATATGCCCTGTGTCCAACTGGTCTTATAGTGGCCTCCGTTCTAGGGTGGTGGATATTTTTTGAAGGGTTATTTCCAAGAACCCCTCCTCCCTTTTCTGGATTGGGAACTCTATGGCTAAATGACACTGTGGGCTGGATGTTTCTTTCTCTTTTAATAGTATGATAGGATAGACATGTGTCTGCCATTTTTGAAAATGCATATTATTGCACAAGTGGAGGGAAGCTCTCTGTTTAATTTTTGAAACATTTGTTCAAAAATACAGCAAAATGTATGAAATACTGCTTTCCAAAGTGAAGACAGTGATACTCTAAATGGATACCTGTGTCATTCATGACACTGCGTTTCACACAGTACATATGTAAATACGGATGCAGTGTTTGAGAGGAAGAGATGGAATCCTGTCAGTGAAGAAATGATGTGGAAAATTATCTAGACCTCTTGCAAAAACTTTACCTTTATTGATATTGTAAGGGAGGAAGGGACAAAGACACCTATCTGAATTTACCATTAAAATGCTGCAACCACAGTTACCAGGCCTCCAGAAAGCATACTCTGAGAAAATCAGGTGGCAAATTGCTATGCATTTCTAGAAGTAGTAATTTATTAGATTTTTTTTTTAAAAGTCCCAGTGGTGAAATTCAACAAGTTCAAATATTTGTCGAATACTTCTCAGAACAATCAAATCTGGGCACGTTGGTATTCATTAACTCTCTTGCAACCACTTTTAAAATATGTTGGCAACCGAATTCACAATGAACAAGTTAAACCTTTGCTGGCCCTCAAGGTACCAATGTATTCCTTGATAGTGTGGAACACCTCAGCTGATCAACTGTCTAAAGATGAACTGGTGGCGGGAATGTACAGTTTCCTTGCCACTGCATCTTCGCCACAGCATAAACCTTAACATGATCTCTAGCCACATCCAACTTGTTCCGATACCCCACCACATTTGTACCTGTTGCTTTATTACATGCAAATCCCTGGAAAATTATAGAGATTTTACACAATCTTTTGAGAAAACCAATCTTCAAACACTGAGGAGAGAGACAAAAATAAGCCTTTCTAACCATCTAAGAGAAAGTGATATTTTTTAGTTGCAGGGTATGGACATTTGGACACCATCAAGGAGTTAATTCTGTTTTGTGATTGTACTGTGGACAAGAAACTATTGTCCCATCAAATGAACTCTCATGAATAGCAAGTTGTTGGATGTACTTTCTAGACAGTGAAGAAGGCAAAATGTGGCTAAACGTCACTAGAAACAAATAGCCTAGCTAACAAACAATTTAGAGATGATAAAGTTATATCCACCATGCTGTTACAGATTGAGTCTTTCTTATCTGGAATTCCAAAATCCCAAATACTCCAAAAGCAAAAACCTTTTTCATGAGCAGTTGAGATTGTTATGCCTTTGCTTTCTGATGGTTCAGTGTACACAGACAATTGTTTCATGCACAAAATGATTAAATATGTTGTATACAATTACCTTCAGGCTGTCTGTGTAAGACGTATATGAAGCATAAATGAATGTTGTGTATAGATTGGGCCTCATCTCTAAGATATCTCATTATGTATGAATATTGAATACAGGTGTCCCAAATTCAAGCCCCCCCCCCCCAATCCAAAACCCTTCTGGTCCCAAACATTTCAGATAAGGAAGATTCAACATGTAGTCTAGTTCCATTCTAAATATGTGATCACATGCAAGATGGGCTCTCAGCATAGATGGCTTCTCTTTCTGGATTAACGCCTTATTAAAGTGTGCCCTTCTGTTTGGTCATCTAGAGAAGATGCCGGTATACTTTAGGTTTATTCTTCACTAACTTAACTCATGTTGCATCTAAATTTGGAAGTGTCCTTATATCACCAACTACTGGTGATATTGTTTTGCATAGGTGGGCAAGAATGCTGTTCCAATTATTCTATGTGGTGTAGTGGGTTTTCTGGTATATTCCTTTATCCTAAATGGCGAGATCAAACAATATTGATATAGTTTGACAAACCCTGTTAAAGTGATGAATGATATGGAGAGTGTTGGGCATCTCACAGTTGAGCAATTTATTTTCTGTTTTTTATTTGTTGCCCTGTAAAACATGCATGGTTTAACATACTTCAGATTAGAGAAAAGGATTTTATTTAAACAGACCATATGAGAGAAATGTTGAAGTCTCTTCATGAGCTCTTGACAACATCTAGTATCAATTTTTCAGTTCTTGAGACACACAGAAAGTTAAATAAAATAGTTATGAATGTAAGGTATATATCAAGCTATACACACTTGCCTGGTAATTAAGCCCACAGAACTCAATGGGGTGTACTGGCTAATATTGGTTATAATATTGATACATCAGTTCAAGATTGAGTGTGATGTTTCACAACAGCCAACCCTATTTAGAGAGAGAGAGAGAGAAACTTGTATGTTTTTTGTATTCCAAAGTTTTACTAAGAAATCCAAGCTCACACAAAAATATACAGACTATAACAATTTGCATTTCTGTAATTGCACACTTTTGCTCTTCATCTTTATCTGGGCTCAACACTATATTTTTGTAGTTGTGGAAAAAGGCACAATTTAAAAACATTTTGCGGGTCACATTGTAGAACTTGTAGTCTCCTTGGATCCCATTTTGGGGAAAAGATGAGATATAAGTGCAATAAATAAATAAATAAATAAACAAACCTTCTTTTAATTTTTTTATTAAACCCATACATTTGAATACATAAAATAACATTAAAGAACCATAACACCCAACATAAAATGCAAAATACATACACAAAATAATCATTACATATATCAGCTCCCACACAAACTATATTAAACTTTCCAAACTCTGTTTAACAGAGTAGACCTTCCAGCTGCCAATTTCTTCTTCCTTACGACTTCTAGCAATACTATTCTGCCCTCATTTGTTTTCCCACATCTTTCCTCCTACATCCACATCATTACTCTTGTCATTTTATCAAAAGGTCTAACGTTGTCATGTAGATCATTCATAGACTGAGCATTTGTTAATGTATAAATTAAGCAAATTTAGATATTTTTGCATTGGCTTGTATAATGCATGATGTATGTGGGGTTTGGGTTGCAGGATGTGTACAGCCTGGTTCTGATCAGTCTGGCATCAGGGTGTTTGCAGCACATCTCTTCAGTACACCTTTGATAAGCAAGACTGCCTGCTGTGCAGATTGCCTAACTGGTATACAAATGTCAACACTGATAAATATCTACTGCAGAGAATCTGTGTGGGAGTAATAATTCAGTAATAAAATAGGTCAAATTAATTTCATTGCTTAAGGGGATCTCTTACAATAACTATTTTGTAACACTATCTTTGACAGTTAGCTCCGTGTTACACAGTAGGTAGAGCTAGGATAATGTGTTATATTTCTAGTTGTAAATGAGCTGCTATAACAAGGTGCCTATTGGCTGATGGTCACAAATTGTGTCTTTTTCATTTTTCCTTTTTTATAATGTCCCAGGGGCTCTTTATATTTTCATGCCTGCCATGTTGCCACGAACTACTGGATATAGAAAGACAAATTTCTTAGTATTACTGCACAATGCTAAGAAAACAGGAGGCCTCAGCCCACTAAATAGCATCCAGTAGCCAAGAGCACAGCAAAGGTGTGAGATATCTTCCCTGATCTTATCTTTCTTCTACTCCCACAGTCTCTGTGACTTCTGACTCTCTCCATAGTTTAGATTCAAACAAAATAATTCATTTTTTAAAGAAAAAGAACAAAAGACCAATTTTTAAGTCAAATCAAACCACGACATTGGGCTGCAATATATTTAACTCAGTTGTAAACACAGTTCCTTAAGGGGGAGGTTAGAGTGTTAAGAGAACACAGTTTAGGATGAAAGACAACGACATTATTATTTGACAATCTTAATTATATCATTTAATCATTGAGCATGTTCTTTTAACCTAACTGTGGTTATTATGCCAGTGGTACCCAATACCAATGCTACTGGATTCAGTGCATTTTTGAAAATATTTTTAACATTAAAATAACCAAAGACCTCTTTCTTTACTAGTACCATGGTACACTTTTATTTTCTTGAGTGTGCCCTCCCTGAATAGAAAATAAAGACACTTTTCCTTCACTTTCAGAGTCCCCAATCTGGAGTGCAGCTTACTCCATTCTGTAAGGACCCATGGCACTCTCTGTTCCCCCACCTTAATTGAATAGCACTGTAATGGACATTTAAGTCATACAGTTAGAACATCAGTTCCTATCTGTCAAGTAGAGTGCCTCCATAACATGCTACCTCTGTTTGTGCCAGACAATAAGAATCTGCATCACAAAATTGTGATCTATGTATCTTAAATACATTCATTCTAGAGATTGTGGCACACTGGAAAGTCCCCTGATTGCTTGTACATAGAGAGGGCCTGGATTGGAAAGGTGGAAATCTGCCCTTTCAGAGCTCAGGCAAAATATGAGTATATCAAGAGGCTATGGAAACAATGATGTATTTGTGAAAGTGTAGCATCTCTTTATGTTGCTTTATCTTCATTTTGTTGTTAACTGCATGATAGGTTTGTCTTAGGGGCCACCCATAAGCTGGAAATGAAGGCACAACAACACCAACCTAGAATCTAGAGTGGCTCTCCAACTCTATGTTCTATGTTGTGTTGTTGTGTGCCTTCATTTCCAGCTTATGATGGCCAGACAAACCTATCAGCTGTTTTCTTGCAAGATCTATTGAGAGAGGTTTGCCACTCTCTTCTTCTGAGGTCGAGGGAATCTGACTTGGCCAAGATCACCCAGTCAGTTTCCATGGCTAAGCAGGGTTCAGAGCCTGGTTTCGGAATCCTATTCCAACACTCAAATCATACACCTTGCAAATGATAAAGATAGATATTTAATAATGTGACTTTATTTCCACATGACCCTGCTATGACCCAGTTGAGGGGCAGTATGGGAGAAGGAAAACAGAATGAAAGATACTTCCAGTAGCTCTCCCATTTGTCAGACAGAACAGGCCCATGATATTAGATTTCTCCAAAAGTGAACATGTGTTTGAGAATAGGCTGGGGGGAAATCACAAATGTAATCTAAATCTATCCAATACCTGGCCACTAATTATAAGACCAGATAGAGAGTCCTTCCAGAAATAAAAGTGCTGTGGGAATCCCCAGAGTAAGGAAGCTCCAGAACTGTGGGAGTAATTATCAATAATGAATTGACCTGTATGACTTTGAACTGATTCAGACAACACAACAAACCAGATAAGACTGGGAACTCTAGCTTGCAACAGAATTCTACTTTGTTTTGGTGTGTTTATTGTGTTGTCTGAAAATAGGCCCTTTTTCTTCTCTGGTAGATTCTCTCCAGCAAATCAGAAGACTTATTTAAAACCAAACTCTTGGCAAGATTTGTTCAGGGGAGGTTTGACATTGCCTTTCTCCAAGACTGAGAGCATGTGACTTGTCCAACGACACTCGTGGGTTTTTGGACCAAGCTGGAATACAATCCTGATTCTAGAGTCATAGTCCACTCTCAACCCATTATACCATGCTGACTCTCATGATGGCATTAAGTCCCATAAATAAAACCTGTGAAGAGGAGCAGTATGGCTACAGTACTGGCATTAACCCCTGCACACCCCAGGGTTTTATAGCTGTTGTGGGTTCATGTACATGAACCAATGACTGAACACTTGTTCTCTCAGAAATTCACAGCCCATAAAACCCAGAAAAACTGTACATGGAGGCCTGCTATAAAGAGAGATGATTTGCCCTCACACAGCAGCAGATCTACCAGCTTGCCCCGCAGTGCCATTTGCCTGTTTGCTAAACCCAGTCCAACCAAAAGCATTTTCTCCTCAGCTGCTGCTGGTGTTGTGCATGCAGCACGTCCCTAAAAAATTCCTAAAGCCATAAGGAGCTTGGGTACTCTGTGATAATGTATTTTGCCTTGGCTGTATTTCCCCAACCTAAGTGGGCACAACTATCGTATATACTCAACTATAAATCGACCTCATGTATAAGTTGAGGGCAAGTTTTGGGGCCAGAATTGGATTTCTGTGATCCGTGGCTAAGTCGAGGGTAAACTTGAGGCATATAGCAAGGATAGGATGAAGCAAAGCAAAACATGTCAAAGAACTTACAAAATTCAAGAATAAATAACTCTTTGTGTCACTCTTAAAGCTGGATGGATGAGAGACTAGAGGGGTTCAGTGCTTTTCACCAGGAGATGCTTCCATTCTTTTAAATAAGAGTTAAAGTACAGTACTTACATTGACCTGTGACTAGGTCGACTTAGGTTTTTGGGGTCAAGTTTTTGACCTAAATTTCTAGACTTATACATGTATATAGTATTTGTCAGTTAACAGGGCATTCTTGGGTGACCCACTCAGCCAATTTCTATGGTCTTCTCTCTTTGTTTCTGTTGGTGCCCTCACTCCGTGGGTTCAGTCTTTTTCTGGTTTCGTTCTGATCCATTCTGTGTAGTCTATCATTCTTTTTGAGGACAGAGCATTGGCAATAAGAAAGAGAGGGTGAAAGGGGTTTTAAATAAAAAAAATATTAAATGGTCGTCTTAAAACATTAATTTGGAATAGTTTTTATAAGGCAGTTAAAAGGTATTTGTACATTTAAAAATACAACTAAAACTGAACACACACCAATAAAAATAGTTTCTACAACAGGCAGTTAATTCTCAGAGCCCTGGGAAAACAGGAAGGTTTTGACCTGTCACTGGAAGGAGAACAGAGAGGGGCCAACCTGCCTTCCTGTGGGAGGAAATGTGCACAGCCTGGGAGCAGTTGCTGAGACGCCTTTCTCCTGTGTCCTTACCAAACTGGAGGGTGGTGACGGTAGTGGGACTGAGAGAGAAAGTCCCCTAAACAGAGTATTATTAGCATGGTTGCTGAAAACAAGTTTCCAGCCTGATTCCACATCATTTTGTAATTTCTTCTTGAAAGAAAATTTTGGTATATTTTCTAATTTTGGTGCATTCTAAGCATTTTCATGTATATTTTCACATGCATGGTTCAGTTTTTTATAATCTCATCTTAAATGGGATGGACATCACTGCAGCTTGCGACACTTAGTTCTATGCAATGACATGACTATACTTAAAGTAAAGAAGTGCTACCTTTTTCTCTACTGGCTCCCTCCCCACATTGCAAGCACTGCAAAATGCTGGCTTTGTGAGACAGGAAGAAAAATCTATCTCTATCTACTTTTTCCACAGCCACCATAATTGGTTGACACCCTTAATTTTAATGGTTAAATACCCTTTAAATCACTTGCTTGTGTAGAGATTAATTAAAATGTGATAACTATTATCTTATGTGTTTATTATCTGTTTCTTGGAAGAGGGGGTTGCTGTCTTATATGGGAATGGGATGGGTGAACGAAGATGCTGGGCAATGAAATTAAAACCGTGCTGTGTTTCTTCAATTTTACACAAGTTGTGCAGAAACAGGACTTAGTAGATGGTGGGGCAACAATAGAAGGCAAAAGGTGCATTCACTACAAATATGCAATAACTAGTGCACTTTATTCTCTTTTCTAAAAATTTCAGCCCGTTTCTTACTCTTAATGTAACTTCATTGCCAAGATGTGTGTTTCATCTTTTACCATTAACAGTGTATATTTTAAAACATGGTTGGGATAAGACAAACAGAAAATGGAGTCATTTCCCAGCATGTAGTAATAAAGCTCCCCTCCCTCCGTTCACTCAGGATGCACAACACGCTGAAAGAGGTTTGTAATTATGATCCCAAGATTGATGCTTTTGGTGGGAGTGTAAATTTTGTCCAGGAGTAATCCATTAAGAAATCAATAATCATCGTATCCAGGCAGTTATTCTTCCTCACTGTGTTTGAGCACCAAAGGTTTGGGTTTTTCTTTCTTCTTCTTCTCAATTCCTAGGTCACTGTCTTTGGCTTTAGTTGGAAAAAAGATTAGTACAATGATGGCTTAATTTTAAAATTATTAATTGATCAATTGATTAAAAGTCTTCACTAAGAGCACAATAGTCCTGGTCCCTTGAAAATGATTATAATTAAAAATAGCAGTTAATAAAATTCAGATTGAAGTAATAATTGTCCAAAACACACTGCAGAAATAATCCAGCTTGAGACCACTTTAACTGGCTCAGTACTAGGGAATTCTGGGAATTGTTTATTGTGGCACCAGAGCTCTCTTGACAAAGGGGCTGTGCAGATGGGCAGCTCCATGCTGCCCGTTTTTGCCCCAGAAGAAGGCCATCGTAACCAGATGCCACAGCCTTGGAGAGACCAAAAGGAACTAGCTTTTGGGCAAGTTCCCTTTGCATCCCCAAAAGGGTGCCATCGGCATGCTCCTTGTGCATAGTGCTGTTTGGGCGCTGCGCCCAAGGGACATCAACATGGTGCCCCCTGTGTATATGGGCGTGTGCCATGATGGTGGCAGGGTGGCGGATCTAGGGCTTGGAGTATGTGAATGCTCTGCCCTAGTTCAGCCCTAGTATGTTGTCAGGCTGGCCCAAAAGAAGGCTAAATGTCTCTCAGAACTACAGTTCCCAGAACTCTCTAGCATTGAACCAGGGCAGTTAAATCAGTCTGAAAAACTGAATTATTTCTGTAGTGTGCTTTGTTGTTATTGTTTTTAAAGCCTAACATTAATTTTGAAATGAAGTCCAGAAATCTAGGGCCAGCACTGAAAAAGCCCAGTCTCTAGTGCCTGTTGGTCAACAATTTATATATTGTATATAAGAGAGCAGGATTTCCAATTGTGATTTTATTATTATTAACCTTTATTTATAAAGCGCTGTAAATTTACACATTTAAATTTTAGAACTTGACCAACCTCAAATGTGAGGAAGTGATCCTTTTGAGGGCCTGTTACCAAACACTTTCCAACTTTGTCAGATAATACTATGTATTGAGCCCATGAGAAAAGAGGGAGCCACTGTAAGAGGGATTAAATGAGTACATAACCTTCAGCATTTCATAGATGAAAACTGGGACACGTGTGTTCAAGCAACATCGGACTGTGGTAGAGATTGCTAGTGAAGAAGAATATACAAGCTGGGAGAGGCTGCAGTGGATTCCTTTTTCCTGTGTCTGTTGGGAAGGGAAAGATTCTGTCCTCTCCCTCCTACTGAGTTAATTCAGTACAACTACTTTTGCACTTTGAACTCAGTTGGCAGCAATTGAAGTAGGATGAGCACAAAGGGGGAAAGTGGGAGGAGAAGACATTTTAAAAGCATCTGAAACCAAACGATGACAGAAGATTAATCCAGAATTTCATTGTCAAATTGGTACAGTTGAAAGGGTTTGTGAGCAGAATTCATTTTTCTGACCCCCCCCCCCCTTTATGGCTGCAGTCTATATGAATTCTAATTTCCAAACTGTCTTCAAAAGCAGTCCACATAGAACTCATCACAATAATCCAGCCATTGAGTAGACATTGATGCCATTCCTTTCTGAGTGTGGGATCAAGGAGTGTTCCCAAATTGAGCACCTTATTATTCAGGAGGAATGCAGTGCTGTTCAAGACTTGTTGCAGAATTCTGTCACAATCAGAAGATTTCCCATTCTCCAGAATCTCAATCTTGTCTTGATTTAGCTTCAGCATGTTTGCCCTCATCAGTCCGAAAACTCTTTCCAGACATCTGATCAGAATGCCCACCATCTTTTTGGGATTAGATTCTAATCTAATCATTATATCATGGAAATGAGAGGTGAAGGATTGACCAAGACATTTTGTTACCTGAGACAGTGAGGATGATGGTATTTCTCACCCCACCAAAAAATAAGGTGCATACTGCCTAAAGACCTCACGTCTGGTGTCTGAGGCAGCATATCTGACAAGGGCCTCTTCCTCTCCCCTACAGTAAGAACACAATAATAATTAAGTAATTTTCAAAATGCTGTATTTTTAGGACATCCAAAATCTGCTGCCTGAGGCAGCTGCTTCATTCTGCTTATTCTGTTCGAAGTCTAATGAATACATTCACTACAGTCCTCTCCATCATCTTATTTCTGAAGTATTCTAGAAGGATGCCTTCTGAGCACTGGCGTGCCCTACAGAAGTGTCTCCAAAACCATACTCCTTGCTTGTTCTCTATGTAACCCCTTTGGAAATAATTTTCATATAATTTTCATTAAGGTACATCCCTTTCTCTCAGTGTCAACACCACTACCAGCCCACTCCGACTGTGGAAGCATTAATAATACTTGGCATTTCTATAAAACATTTTAGGAATTCAAAGCATTTCACATTCATTATTTCCTTACCTGTGAGTTTGTCTAGGAGAATTTCCTTATTTTGCACATCGAAGGTGCTGAAACTCACCTAAAGAGCAGTGAGTTAATTCAGGAGAGTTTGTAGGGAGAGCAAGGAGGACCTCCTTTGTCACAGACCATCATTATCACTAACATTCAATTATCAAAAAAATTGTTAGTTTTACTTCTAAAAAGTGTTTCCTTCTCTTTTATCCTTTTCCTACTGTCAGTTCCTTTGTTTTGCAACAGGCAAACCTAAGGTAAAAGATTTATTTTTAAAGCCAATATATTGTCTCCATATTCCCCCATCCTATTTATCCTTCCCAGTTGGTTCTGAGCCATTGGTTCAAGCTGCAGGGGCTGAGACTAATTTTGTGTTAAAATTAAGGATTTTGTTATGGCACCGATTTTTATATGTACTTATGAAAGGAGGTAATTATAGACTCATTTATCTTATGGTCCATTTGGTTATTTTGATGGGAAAAATAATCTAGACTGGACTGTTATATCTGTTGGGGGGGGGGGGGAGCAGGAAATGTATATGGACCCATACAAGGAATTGACCAGAAATCTATTCTGCTCTATGGTATTTAATGCAAAATACTTTTAACAGTCTTCAAAGGGCTGCAGAATATGTAAATAAACATTTATCCACATGTCAAGTTTGCAGTATTTGGTATGCAATTTGTTTCTTCTAGGGACATGCTCTATCTGGAAGAATTAATCAGATGGACAAGTCTGGGAAAATTCTGACATAATTTTAGCCTTTCAGTGATATGTCATTTGTGGCTTTAAGAAGAATCTTCAACTCAAAGGATCCTAGTTTATTGTGCTAGTTTGTTATAAGACTTTATAGTTTCAGATGTATTGGGGAATACTGGCTGAACTGCCAGTTCCTTCTGCTGAAATATGGCTACAGTACCTGATATTCTCTTGGTGGTTTACCATCCAGGTACTAACCATGTTACTAATGCTGCTAAGCTTCCAAGTTCAGCCAGGATCAGGTACCTTTGGGCCAGCTACATGTGCAAAGAACCTTGGATTATTGTTGATCATAAACTGAACATGAACCAGCAGTGTGATGCTACAGCCTAGAAGACATACTGTTTTAACCAGCATTAATAGAACCATGGTTTCCAAGTTAAAGGGAATGATAATCCCAGTATATTCTGCACTGGACAGGCCTCATCTAGAGTACTGCATCAAGTTCTGGGCACCTCATTTTAAGAAGGATATAACCTAAATTTATGTCTGACTTGGAACCTAAACGGAGTCTGGTTAGTACTTGGATAGGAGACCACCAATGAGTCCCAGATGCTTTAAGCTATATTTCAGAGGAAGGAACTGGCAAAACCAACTCGGAGGATTCCTTGCTTAAGAAAACCCTGTGAAATTCATGGGTCATTATAAGATGGAGCAGATTCAGAGAAGGGCAACAAGAATGATAAGAGATATGGAGAGTTGAAGGAGCTGGGCATGTCCGGCTTTATCTTTTACCCTTACCGAGACACTGCCGACATACCTAATTGCTAACTAGGCATCCTGAAATGGCCACATATTCAATCAAGAAGTGCTTGACCTTGTACTAAAGCTCTGTGGAGAAGCTAAGTGTCTCTAGGAATGAATGTGGAATGGCCAAAAACATGTCCATTGATTCCATCTCTTCCTTTGATGCATTCAAGACCTATTTGCAAAGACAGTTGCATGCAATCCATACCTCTGTAATAGAAGCTGTGCATGGCTCCCCCCGCTACATAAATGATTTAGAAAACAGGAATATTAAGGGCAGAGCCACCATGCACAATCCCGAATCCTCTCTTGCTATGTGCTAATTTCTACATGAACTGAATGACCACATAGGACATAGTTAAAAATAGAACCAATCAATGAAATAAAAACAGTAATATGGAGGCTTGACTCTCCTCCCTTCCCCAATTTCTTTGGCTTTACACACACAGCCAAAACACCTGTCTGCTTCACCCAATGGTTTTTGCATCGGTTAAGACATCTGAAATAATCAGTTTAGATTTCAGCTGCTGATTAGTGCATGCTTCTAACCAAACGGAGAAGCAGTCTAAGAATGGAAACAACCAATTTAACCACCACAATAGAATAGATGGAATTTTAGCTGAAAACAACAGGTTTTAAAAGCCCCATGTTAGAGTCCAGTAGCTGTAAAGAAGGGAATTTGTGTTGGTGTGGTCTGTGTTTAATTCTTCCTCATCGCAAAATGTCTTAAAGCAGTTACTGTAGTGGCATACCTTCAGGATAAGGGCAAAGTCAATAGCAATACATATTTCTCATATACTTAAGAACGTTTCATTAGTGCAACTGAATTTATGTATGTCTGGTAACAGAAACTGGTAACATGACTCCACAACTGTGCTGTACAACTTGCCACACAAAATATAATACATTTACCCTTAAAAATATCTTCTTCCATTTTCTATTTTATTTTTATGTGAATGGATATTTATGCAGGCAGCTGATTTTTGTACACATTTTTTTCAGGTTCTCATAGCCTTGAGACTTTCTGAACAATGTAAAGGCAATATCAACTGTTGCCAATGAGACCAGATTTAAGGCATGTCTGCACAGGTCAAATGAACATGTTCTCCCCCCCCCCCCAGCCTCAACTTGATTTTATTGATTTTATTAAAAGCCCTCATTTTATTGTGGACTGGCTTCACGGAATAACTGTCTTCATGGCCAGTTCTGCATTGAATCTGAGCCATCCCTGTCTTAAGCCACATCTAGAGCAACTTGGAGCAATGCTGGGCACCTGTTTACATACAAGTCCTGCCAGCTGCCACTACCATTGCTGGTGTGATTCACTCCTTCTCAGGCCACAAAGAGGCACCCAGCCAAGTGATCATTGCTAGGTGCTTTGATACCCTGAGACTTGAAACTTTTTTTCAAGGGTTCCTCCATGGTGTAAAAATTGAAATAGGCTGACTGAGTAGAGCCATTGGAGGATGAATGGGCTATATATTCAGGAACAATAAATTGGCCATTTGATTGGCCATTTAGACAACCTGGTAATCTGTGGTCTAATGGCAAATTGGGATCAGACATTACTTTTGCAGGACTCAGGTGTTGGTAGAAGAGGTTTTACTGTCCAATGTATTAGCATTAGGCTTGAGTGTCTGTACTGTTCCAAAAAGCTCCCATATGCAAAGGAAGGGGAGCCTTTGATACTTGCATGATATCTTTCTGTCCATTGAAACTCTTTGCACATCATATTATTATAGAGCCTTGTCAGCACACCTATCCTGGCAAATGAAATGAATACATAAATGCTCCTTGGATTCATCAGAAAGCATACATCAGACTTAACTGTTATGGTTGTGTCTGTGTGGCCTATGTTTACTTACTTTCTTCCTTTATTATGAAAAAAGAATTTGATTTTCCCTGACACATAATTTGGGAGCCAGGTAATCTTCTGTATTAGTGTGGTTAAATGAGGCAAACAATTAAATGGAAACATATATCCGAATGTTGTGTTTTGAGTGTGCATGCATTTATGCGTGCATATTGTAAATTAAATCTCAGGTGTTTTGGCTCAAATGGGGTTTGGAATAATAATAAATGAGTCCATTAACTCTAAAACTCCATGGATGTTTTCAAAGCACCAGTCACTAATCCTGTTACAAGTAAGAGGATTTGTATGTGCAACTTCAATCCAGGGCTGTTTTTTCAAAGTATCTCCTTAAGTGTCAAAAAGTTTTAAGGCCCCTGGTTACATTTGCACCTTTGCACATTTGCACCTGCACCTGTTATATTTCTAACTTACTTCCCTTGTGCTTTAGTTCAGTGCTGGTATTTGTAATTAGCATTAGTTTGAATGATTGGTGCATCTTTTGTAATTCCAAGGGAAACAAGATCAAATAGTGGAGAAACTCAAAAACCTTTACAAGATGTTTGTTTACAATAAATTATGTACATCTTAAAACTGAATCCGAGATAGGATTCACTATCAGATTCACTACTGAATACTCTGGGACATCTAACTAAACATACACTGTTAACTTAACCCATTCTCATGGCCTATCCTCTCCTCACAAGCCTAGGTGAGATTATTTGCTAGACATAAATTTTCAGACTATGGCCTGTTACAGACAGGCCAAAATAAAGCTGCTTCAAGTCACTTTGGAGGTATGGTATTTCAATGATGCATGAGTCCTAAGAGTCCAAAAGCCACACCAAAGCTGCACTCCAGTCCTTAGGATCAGAGCGTGGCTTTGGTGCGGCGTTTGGTCTCTTAGGATGCATGCATCATTGAAATACCATACCTCCAAAGTGACTCGAAGCAGCTTTATTTTGGCCTGTCTGTAACAGGCCTAAGCATCAAATAAAAAGCTAGGTCTTAAAATGTGGTGATGAACTATAGATCTATAGTTTTTCTGGGCTTTTCGGGCTATGTGCCCATGTTCTAGAAGAGTTTATTCCTGAAATTTCACCTGCATCTGTGGCTAGCATCTTCAGAGATGCCAGCCACAGATGCAGGCGAAACGTTAGGAATAAACTCTTCTAGATCATGGCCACAGCCCCAAAACCCCACAAAAAAACTATGGATGTCAGCCATGAAAGCCTTCAACTTCACAACTATAGATCTGTTTCCAGCCCTGAATGAATGTAGTAAATGAAACCTCATTGCTTTATGACATTGATGCCCATCATTTTAAATACCAGAAATGAATGGGCTGTTGTGAATATATAGACTTTCCCCTGGCATTATTGTAAGAACATGAAAAGATTGTCATTTGGAACTTGCGGACATAAAGGATTTGGAAATACTCATATACCTGCTGAAACTATGATGGAAAAATATGGTAGAGCCATGGTTTCTGCAGCATGTTTTTCCCCAAGGAGGAAAACTATATGAAAATATGATATGGATGTTCATGGATCCTGTCCATTCCTTGAAAAATCATAAGTCCAGGACTGTGAATGAGGCAAAACTGTTGATGCAAAGATAGTTATTGCTGGTGCTGCTTTCTGTATCAGCAAAACAAACACGGATACTTAGAAATAGCAAAGGAATTGTTACTGTTACTTATTGATTCCTTTGGAGGGAAAATTCCCCTTAAAAATAAAATGAAGAAAGTAGTCTAAAATGCATAGCTTTGAGGCTTTCTGAACAAGGAGAAAATGCCTTCAGATATTCCCTAAATGTTTGTAACTTTTAGAAAGTAAAGATAAAATGCAATTAGGAAATATTACTTAATATATAGGGAAAAAAGTAACTGTGTGGATTAGTCCCAACTAATATAGACCCACTGAAAAAAAATATTGAATGATAAGACAACTTATTTAAATATCATTAAATCAGTGTGTCTACTCTAGTCAGGACTGACAGTAGAATTTATGCCTATGTTATCTGTGGGCCCTTGGTATCCACTGGGGTTTGGTTCCAGGACCCCCCATGGATACCAATCCATGGATGCTCAAGTCCCATTATATACAGTGTCATAGTATAATGGTGTCCCTTATATAAAATGGCAAAACCAAGGTTTGCTTATTTGGAATTTATATATGTTAAAAAATATTTTGAAGCCATACATGGTTGAATCCATGGATAAGGAATCTGTGGAAACAGACATTGACTTTAGTTTGTGAAGGGGACACTTCTATGCCTTTAAAGGTAAAGGTAAAGGTAGTCCTTAACATGAATGTCTAGTCATAACTGACAGTAGAGGGTAGTGCTCATCTCTGTTACTAAGCCAAAGAGCCAGCATTGCCTAGCACTAGTCTGGTGGGCATGTGGCCAGCATGGCTGCACCAAATGTTGTTACTTTCTCACTGAGGTGGTACCTGTTTATGTACTTGAATTTGCATGCTTTCTAATGGCTAGGTTGGCAGAAGCTGGGACTAGTGATGGGAGGTCACCCCATCATGTGGTGCTCAGGCCTCGAACTGCCAATCTTCTGATTTTCCATTCATCAGAACTGGTGTCTTAACCACTAAACCACCACATCCTGCATGCCTTTATTATCCCCCAAATAATATGAGCCAGGTAATGTGTTTACATGTAATGAAAAGAAGCTATGTTATGGGCACAGCTAAGGTTAAGCTCCAGACCAAGTGATTTAATTAATGTTCCTAACATTTGATCTTCTTTAGGCTGGGGAGACAACCCGTGTCTCTCTAGGTCTTCAAATGCAAGTCCCAGCATTCTTCACTATTGGCTATACTGTGTTTGTCACAACAGCAT
This sequence comes from Sceloporus undulatus, assembly GCF_019175285.1. Classification (NCBI taxonomy): domain Eukaryota; kingdom Metazoa; phylum Chordata; class Lepidosauria; order Squamata; family Phrynosomatidae; genus Sceloporus; species Sceloporus undulatus. The sequence goes on along the minus strand of NC_056522.1, from coordinate 164,015,419 downwards.
AACCAATATATTTTAAGGCCTTATTCGCATCATGCTGATTAGGAGCTGAGGCTGAACATTTCTTTTCTGTGGTAGAAATGACTCAAATCCATATTATCAGTTGGACTAAACCAGTCTCAAAAAATTCATTTGCTTAGTAATTGGGTAGACTTTGGTCTCAGCTCTTCCTCTCCAAGAAAGTCTGAATTGCATTTGCAAACTGTTATGCTTGTTTGCAAAGATAAAACTGACTTTATATACTTTATTTTCTGAGGCAGGAGTGACTCAAATCCATACTGTCAGTTGGACTAAACCAGTATCAATTTTTTTTCATTTACTCACTAACTGCGTAGATTTTGGTCTCAGGTCTTCCTTTCCAAGAAAGTTTGAATGGCATTTGCAAACTGGTACAGTTGTTTACAAAGAACAAAACCTGACTTTATATTGAAGAAACATTTACCCCCTGCTGTGTGATCATCCACTGGTGTCCTCTTTCTCCATATTCCTTTCCTGCTAGAACTGATGTAGGTGGCAACTAAAGATGGTAATTTTTTGGCCATTAAACCAAATTTTGGTATGCCCTTACCTGGGATCTTATCAGGCTGGCAGTTTCGCTTTCTTTTTGGTGCAGGCTATTAATGTCCTGTTAATGTCCTTTTACATACTATCAGCTGCTATTTTATCAATTGGCCTCATGTTTTATTAGTGATTTTTTTATACACCCATCCCTCCACATTTGGCTTTGACTTTTGCAGATTTCATTATTCCTGGATTTTATTAATATGTTCTCTCTAGGAATATCTAGGTCCTCTAGTGCAACTCTATGGTCAACTTTAACCAAAAGGTGCTCTGAAAGACCTAGAGATTCCTAGAGAGAACACTCCATTAGGCATCTGTAGCTCCTTCGGCTCAATTCTATGGTCAATATCTGGCAGTCTGAATTGGTATAACATGCATAGCTGTACCTGGATAGATAGGATGTCTGTGAAATTACAGAATATGCATAAAACTGCTCCAGGAGTTCAAATTCAGCAGTCATTCTCCCCTCCATGTACTGCATTGCTAAAATAAAGAATGAGAACTTTGCTTTGTTTCATAAGTGTTTTTTAAGAGTTTTTCTATGAATTTATCTTTTTTGGTGCTGCACCAGTGATATTAATGAAATTGGGATGTTGTAATCCTGAAGGTTGAAATTAAGCTAGTGAAAGTATAAGAATTTGTGCTCATATTCCAAGGAAAAGGGGGGGGGGAGAAGCATCTGAGAACCATCATGGTATAGTGGTTTGAGTGTTGGACCATGACTCTGGAGACCAGGGTTTGATTCCCTACTCAGTGATAGAAACTCACTGAGTGATGTTGGGTGAGTCCCACAGTGTCAGCTCCAGAAAGCCTCATCATAGGTTCACTTTAGAATTGCCACATGTGGGAAATGACTTGAAGGCACACAGCAAAGTCACACTAAGCTTTGGCCAAATGAAATGGCACAGTGAAAAAAACCTATACTGCTCCAGTTTTCCATAGCAGGTTTTATTTCAGATTGAAAGAATAGAAGGCTTTAGAATGGGTGAAATAAGAAAAGAAACCAGAAAGTTTCTGGCCTTTTTGTTACATTTTGAGCTAACTTAGATCAGCATTGATTTACTCAGAGAATGGGTCGAGACAGACCTCCCGAAAGCAGCGGTCTGCAGTCACCCGTTTTGACTCCGGAGGGACGCCACAGCCGCCAAACAGCACGACAGGCATCTGGAGTAAAAAGAACCCGGTTCTTCCGGGTTCTTCTTGCGGCATCTGGGTTATGTTGTGACGTAACCGACATGCAGCGACATTTAAAGATAATGTTTATTAGGGATGGCTTTCCAAATGACCAAATTTTCCTCCTCTGTAAAGTGAAAGGATCACATAGAAAGCAAAATGGTGATGTGGTCTTTATCACACTGGAAGATGGGCAGGTGATGGCCCCTTCAGTGTCATGTAATAGTCCTGTAATAGTGCTGCCTGATTGCTAACCAGCTTTGGAATTCTTGGAGGGCCTGGTCTCTTTTCTACCTTTGTGTGCATTGTTTGGCCTGTTGATGCAGAGGAGACATTGTTGTAGATCAGGGGACTGCCTGTACGTAGGGGCTACTACTTAAAGGAGATTTTGTTTTTTTAGCATAAAAGAATAAATGGACAGAAATTTGACATTAACAACAGCAAAATCCAGAAATTAGTTAGAGAACATCTCACCATCTCAAGACACTACTAACCTGAAAGTTGCCATTCTTCAACAAAAGAACATCTAGTCAGAAATTGCTAATTAGAACTTATCAATACATTTGATTCTATCCATATGTATTTGAATAGAAATATAAACGCTGCAATGATTTATTAGCATGTTAGTAGATTTTAAAAGTATGAATATAAAGGAAAGAAAAAGAAAAGAATGAGAAAGAGAGAGAGGGACAGAGGGAGGAAAGAAGGAAGGAAAACTGTAGGATATGAATAAGAGCTATGCATATGCACTGATATAAAATACCCAGATTTCCAAAAAGACTTTTTAAACAAATTGATTTCTATAAAATACATGTCTGTACACAGTGAAAGTAGAGAAATCTTCCGAACATTGAATGATAGGTGGTGAATATTTATATTTCTAATTTTATATACAGGTCTTTTTTGAATCTCATAGTTTTGACTCTTGGTTAAATTCGACATCACAGGAATGTAATTTAATAGAGCATCTTCTGTATAATTATTGACGGTGCAGGAGCTCTGCTTTACTTTGCATCTGATCACTCTGCAGGATTAACTTTCAAAATGCATGGTGCCCACAAATGAGACCTATAGACCATGGGCTAACCTGGTGCATTTGCACCGGTAGGTGGGCTGAAAACATTTTAGACTAATATATGTTAATAGAAGATGGCTAATGCCAATGGAACAATAAGATCATTGTAAAAGGATCCATGAAAATGGTTTCAACATAATTAGTTATGAGGTCATTCTTTTTTCCTATAGTTTCTTTACAGTTTTCTTATCTTTTTATTGCTTTAAAATTATTGTAAGGAAGCTCTCAGAAAAAGCGAATAAAAGAGCATCTGGATGATTTAAGAAGACAGACTTCTGAATGGGTGGAGTGAAATTTTCAGTGATTTAAAAAGGGGGGAATGCTAGAGTGTGATGCAAAAGGTTTAAAGGTCTGGGCTTTTAAATCAACTTGTGTGAACAGTTGTGGGCTGAAGTTATCAACAAAGGTTTGATAGCTTGCAGTATTGATGACATTCTGCTCTGTGGGTGTATAGATGCTTCCATGCGCAGCATGCATGGGAGAACAGACCTGTGTGAGTCATTAGCAGAATAACAGAATATGGGAAATTACTTGCTAAAGTAGTTAATTTCTATCACTCACTGAAAGATTTAAAGATAGTGCATTGCCATTAATAAATGCTTAAAAAATGACATGTTATATTTCCGTTACATCAATTTTTGTTACTTGTTGTTATTTTTTAGGAAGACAAATAGTAAGCTTGCTAACAGAATGACCTCTGTTCAAACTGCCTACCAAAAGTACCTTTAAAAACTCTTAAAAAGTAACTTTTACAATTGTGTCTACTTGTTCATATTCCTTTTGTGATGAAACTCTTTTATACACTTAATGCAAAGAAGAGAAACAGGTAACTCAATACATAGTGACTATGTTATTTTAATTACTTCCAAACCCTGGTTTACCGAGGTTGGTATGCATATGTGCTGAAAATTTCTATGCTACAAACCTGCTCATAAATGTATGGACAGAAACTAGATTAACTTTTTCTGGTTTTTTACTCTTTAATACTTCTTCCAACAGGTTTGAAAAGCTTATTAGGATTAAGGGCAGTTTATAATCAAGAAAAAGTATCTGCAACGGTGTCACATACTATAAGACACCGTAAGTGGCTTATATTTGGGGCAATGTGTGTATATTTAAATTATTGTTATATCTTGTGAAAATACCCAAGTATAGAGAATGTGTGTTCCAGCGTGCTTAGCAGGTAGGCCAGCTTCTTGAATCTATGCTTCTCATCTTAAGAAAAGTGCATTTTCAGCTTTCTTGTTTCTGGTTTCCTAGGCATCAGATAAAGAAGATCTGAATTATCCCTGAGTTACTTGACCCATTTCAGATAAATGTCTGTTGCTATGTTTATCATAGAGATGCAAATAGCGTGGGGAATTTCTTTTTCAGTACCGCACTTTCTGCTGGAGGTTGGAGTGTACAGATATGAAAGGTGAACAGCTTACTTTGTGAGGGAGAATGGAAAGGTAGCTGAAGTCTATACGATATTCCTTTTAAATGGTATTCCTCAAGATAAGAAGAAAGTAAATAAAATACAGTCGCCCCTTGGAACTCAAGAGGGATCTGTTCCACCCCACTCCACGAGTTTGAAATCTTGCGCAAATTCAAGCCCCATAGGCTTGAATGGGTCATGTGCTTGCTGGGCACATACCACAGGCATGTGCCCCATTAAGGTTAATAGCGGTCACCCCTCTGCGGATTTCTAAGTCCACACATTTCAAGTCCGTGGACTTGGAGGGGTGACTGTACAAAGGTTGGAGAGATAACATATTCGTGGTGGATGGTGTATGTACCATCCAACTGTCCCAATGTGGAAGGGGTAGTCTTAATCAATCTTCTGTAGTTGCAGTTGTTTAGCTACTTTAAAAATAATCTCATTTTCTCTTGCTTTCCACTTTCCCCCTTTGCCCTCAGTTTACTCCACTTGCTGCATATTTACTGCAAAGGGCAAATGTAGTTTGCATTCTATTGGAGAGGAGAGACAAGGCAGAATCTTGCTCTACCCAGAAGACTCAGGCAAAAGCAAACTGCTGCAGCTTTTCCTAGCTTTGTTATTCCGCATTAAAAACATTTATTATGTTGACCACATTCTGATGTGTTCTGGCCATCTATGAAGCAATGGTGGATGTGGTATAATGCTCCATTGTTCAGTTGTTCTCACTCAGCAATGTAAACCCACTGAGCTACACTTTCTCAGCCTCCGAGGAAGACCCCCCACCTTGAACAAATCATGCCAAGAAAACCCTGTGATAGGTTCACCTTAGGGTCACCATAAGTTGGAAATGACTTGAAGGCACACAATAACAAGAACAATCTCTTTGTCATCTCAACCCTATTTAATCATATATTGATTTAGTTGGCTTCAAAATATACTCAGTTTAAATATATTTTGTATTTATGTGTATATTTTAAGTATGTAAGCTGAATATGATTTTCCAGTTAATATACAAGAGGAAATTCTAGTTAGTTGAAGATTTATTCAGATTTTTAAAGACTTACGCTTGCTTAAGTAAAAAAAAAAAATCACTTGGCTCTGTCCTGAAAACTATAAAGGGCAATATCTCCTGCTCTGAATAATTTTTGACACATTTCATACTAACAATGATTTGGGGATGCAGGATGATATTTAAATGCACTTCTTTGGATAAAATGCTATAAAGACCATTTAACATATTTTAGTGAGATAAGTACATCATACAAAGATGAACTATAGAGTGAGAAACCATCAGTTTTGTGAGATTCTTCCAGCAATGCCCTTTAGGTTAATTTTAGACAGCTAGAAAATGTGGAAAAACGAGAGTATTCAACTACAGAGAAGGATGTAAAAGAGGGAAAAGGTGAGGAAAGTGCTTCCTCCTCCTGTATAATGAAAACAAAATAATACCTCTGGTCCAGAGCCTGTGGAATTCTTGGAGATCTGAAGTTCTGGAGAAGGGACGTAAGAAAGGTGTTCAGGATTGAGTTGAGTTTGTATGGGTAGATTTGTCCAACAGTTTCTTTTGACATCATTGAGCTTATCATATCTTTGTTCTGCTGTGAACAAAGATAAGGATGAGACTACTAAATCATAACAATGAAGAGTGGATATAAGTATCGTGGGATCTTGCCATCTGTGGGCTTGCTATTTGTGGATTTGAGCATCCACAGATGGCAACCCCTGTAGTCTCAAATGATGGTGTGTGCATGCGGCTTCACTGGTAACTGCACACGGTTGTGCTGCTATTAGGGACAGTGGGACTTGAGGTCCTGCAGTTTTTCGTATCCACATCGTTATTACTCTGTGAAGATCCAACTTTATTCATGAATTTGAAGCCCAGGTATATCAGAATAATACCGAACATAGTGATTGATTAGATCATTTTTCCTGATTTGAAAATGTTTTGAGTAACAAAATAAAGAACATAGCTAGAGATCAGGATATCTGTAATGTTTTCTTCCTTTGTATCTGAGTATTACCGAAAAGTCATGTGATGTATAAACTTCCGTATGGAAGTTATGTTTTCATTCGATTTTCTACAAACGTTCAACACAACCTGTATGAACTGAATTGAAAGACTTGATGTCTCAAGAGACATCGGTGTGTGAAGAAATCTTACATTATTTCTATGAACAACTTAGTACACTTCATGACCATCATATCTTATTAGGTCAGATCTCTATGATATATTTGGATAAGCCAAGAAAGAAGTCTTTTGGTTATAACCCCCCCCCCCAGCATGGAACCTAGCAAGTAAACAAACTAGAAAGTCTTCATTTGCCTAGAGCTTCCTTTTTGTCTCAAGTGGGAAGCTATGATTGTTAGTTTAGAACAGTCCAGTATTTGGAACCATGGTTTGATGTTTCATTAATATCCTGTCTTTGTCCAAAGCTAATAACCATGGTTATTAAGTTCAGATGGAATTAAATTGAAGAATATGTTTATTAAGCCAGATGTTCCATTGGCATCTCAGTTTATTGTATTGAGATATGATTGACCAATCTTCCCCTGTGTCTTTTGCTTGTTCAATAAAATGATGAGAAAACCAGGAGTGGTGAATTGACAAGTGCAGTTTTGTATACTGATACGTCAAACCCAGTGTAATATAAATCTTAATGCAATCTGATTGATCATTACAATTGCTGCCATACGAGAGCCAAGAATGTCCATGAGGAGCACTGGGTGCTACATTAATTTATCATCTGCTGTGAAATTAAGGCGACTGACAGTTACTGTCAGCCAAGTAATTGCTTAAATAAGATCAGTGAGACAAATAAAAATATCAAGTCTTTATGACAGCTAGAATTGATTGGAGTTGCTGGCTAAAACTGCCCAGCCCTTGTGTTACACAAACAGTTAGATTAATCTATGCTCAGTTCACAAGCTCTTAGTTCACAGAACCATGAATGAAGAAAATCCATTGGTTTTCTACATGGGTGTGGATGTATGAGAGTATGTCCTGTTTCTTACCATTCCCTCTCTATGTCTCTTTCCCTCCTTCCCTCTTTCTCTGCTTCTTCCCCTCTTTCTTGTGAAATTATTTTCTTTTTTGATTGTGGAAACTAATGGTTTCTAAATGGACATGAACTCCTTTTGAATGTATCTATTCTTACACGTGAAGACCTGGGACATGCAGTTTGAAATTTGGTTGTGGTCTTGTTATATGTTCACTTCTTCACCTAGGATAAAATTAGCCTGCAGGGTTGTTAGTATATCATAGGTGCATAGGAAGCAGCCCTTTCAAACCATTTTCAGGATTTCAGGCAGGATTCTTATCTAGTTCTTGTGGAGATCCCTGGTATCACATGATAACCTTCCATCCAAGCACTAACCAGGATTGGTCATGCTTAGCTTCCATAATCAAATGAGAGCATGTACATTCAGTGTGATTTGGTGTTTTAAGAATATCTACTTACTGTAAATACTCACGTATAAGTCTAGAAATGCTTGTCAAAAATTGACCCCCAAAACCTGGGTTGATTAATCCACAGGTAAGTAAGTATTTTACTTTAACTCATATACAGTGCGCCCGTGTCATACGTGGGCTGCTATATGCGGCTTTGAGTATACGCTCAAAGCTGCGAGGGAGCGTACGTGGTGCAAGGGCCGACGCGTCCCATTTGCATAAATGGGGCGCACACCATGGCACATGTGCGCTGCTGCCATGCCGCCGCATGCACACGCCCCATTCATGCAAATGAGCTTGAGCATGCGCGTAAGCCGAGGGCGTGCTGTATATATAAATCTGGAGCCATCCTCTTTATCTGAACAGAGTGGTAAAAGGCAATAGTATAGTCCATCCTGGGAAAACCAAAAAGAAGCATGGATCCCTCTCATTCCTCCAGCCTTTAGGATAAGCACAAACATTTATGTCTGCCAGAATCTTCTAAGTCCTTTGGCATCATTTTCATTTGCATCGTCCTTTATTTCCTTTGCTCTATGCCTCTGAGTTTTACCCTCGACTTATCCATGGGCTATATCAAAATCCATAATTTTGGCCCCAAAACCTGCCCTCAATTTATATGTGAGGTTGACTTATAGTCAAGTATATAAAGTAATATAAAGATTTCCCCTCTCTCATATAGATACGCACACATACATATATACACATACTCTTCCGTTCATTGCCTTATGTGAGTTCAATGTGATTCCTGGGTACAGTGGTACCTCGGGTTACGAAATTAATTCGTTCCGCGGCTAATTTCGTAACCCGAAAAACCTTCGTAAGCCGAATTGCCATAGGCGCTAATGGAAAAAAAGCCGCAGCTCTGCCGCGGCTCCATTGAAAACAGCGCCAGGGTTTTTTCGTAACCCGAAAAAACCTTCGTAACCCGAAACAATAAATCCCTATGGGATTTATTCGTATCCCGAAAAATTCGTAAGCTGGGTAATTCGTATCCCGAGGTACCACTGTATGTGTATTTTAAAAAACAAGCCAATATGTTAACTTTTATGTTTTCAAAGAGGAGCAGTCATCGCATCTTTTTCTTAGAATGCCTAGTTATTCCTGAGTTTTGGGGTGGTGATGGTGATGGTACCATGAAATGTGGAAGATTTCACACTAAGCATTCCCTTTTCCAAGCCGTAAAGTAGTTTCCTAATGCCTTACAATATTTTCCCCCTTGTAACACCCCCATTGGTTTGATATTCACCCTTGAAACATATATAATACTTAGTAATTTTTATTGGTAGCATTGAAAACAATGTTTTTGCTGTCTCTGTATAGAAGTACCCATTTATCAAACTCTAATCTACACAGTACTTTCCCTAACTCCCAGCACTTTTCCCCCATTGTTCACCAACTGTTTACAATCACAATGTCCTAAGCAGCCCAATTTTACTTACCATTACAGTAGTGTTTAATAGGAAAAAGATGAAATCATATATGGAATTCTCTAAAAAGGCTTTCAAAACAAATCTCTCTATCTCTGTCTATTTCAAATATCTCCATCTCTGTTTCCCTCTTCTCTGTTTTCCCTCTAGACAATCCTCCCCATGGAAATCGGGAAAACAAAAGGACTTGTTTTTACTATAGAGGAATAGAGAAGCACCTGGCCTTCTCAGGCTAACTTTTCCTACTTTCAGTATTCTACAATTGTTGTTGTTGTTGTGTGCCTTCTAGTCATTTCCAACCTTAAGACAATGCTAAGGTTAACCTATGATGAGGTTTTCTTGGCAAGCTTTGTTCAGAGGTTTGCCATTGTCTTTCCATGAGGATTAGAGCATGTGACTTACCCAAGGTCACCCAGTGGGTTTCTATGGCCAAGCTGGGACTCAAACCCAAGTCTTCAGACTCCTAGTCCCATATTCAAACCACTAAGCCACTCTGGCTCTCTAAATATTCTAGAATATAAGATATTAAAATGCATCCCTTTTGCCGTCTCATGCCCACCATTGGGTACATCATTATTACACTCAGAAAGTTCACCATAAAGTTACAGCTGATTTAATGTATACTCATCTCCCCACCTCCCAGGACTCATTACCTTGTATTTATTCCAGTAGTAACTATTCTACCCCATCATCACAATTTGTAAACCACCAAGTCAAATGCAGCGTAACAGCCACATAGCACGCCTGGCAGGTGCTTGACAAAGTCATTTGGCTTTTGTAGGCCTATGCAAGCAACTAAAGCAGGTTTATTGAGTTTCCATGTGCATTGTATGTTTAACCAGTTGTAGACCTTACAATTGTGTATGGACATCTGAGTCTACAGCACAGCTGACACTAAGCACATATAAATCTCTCTACTCTCTCAAATGAGACATTGTTGGGATCCCCCCTTTTTGCAGGGGGCAGGAATGAAATGATATTTGTTTAAAAATAGTGGGATCTTATGCTGACCGATCACTTTAGAACTGCTTTCTCTGAAGTGGTAGGTGTTTCATTTTGTTATGTTGGTCGATTTAATTGATCTCCATGTTTTAGTTTAAAATATCACTATTTTCTGGTATTACCTTGTCAAATAATATTATATGTGGAATGACAGTAGCAGCAATTATTTAAATATAATTATTTTGTTTTACCACTTAACTACTATAGACTTTTTTTCTCTGCTATCTATTCCTGTTTACAATGTAACTGAACTAAGGTACTGAGTAATGGAAATAACTGGTTCTGATCCAGATGAGCCATTAATGCATGTAAGAGAAAGTGAAAAAAATGTCTGTCTATATGTTTGTGTGTGTTGAGGGCAAGGGAGGCATACATATGCATGTTCAGATGTAAAATGCACATGCATTTTTACTTCTTCTTTCGCAAGATGACTTAATTCCCCGGAGTACAAGCAGTTTGATCTGAGAGGTGCTGCTGCAGCTGCAAGTACAATAATCTCAAGGGCTTATACCCATCTGGTGCGTGTGGTTTGGAGACCATGATCATTATTTGTATTTTCTTCTTCTCGCCTGTCATAGTGATCACACTCCCCAACACATGGTGTCATTGAAGCTTCAGGTAATTTAGAGCAGAAATTTATCAGTTGCTGTAAAGTTGAAATGGTAGAATATTGCCTCTCAAGAATCGCAGTGACAATAAGAACTCAAATACAGCCCAAGACATAGAGACTGGTTTGAAAAGGAAGTTGAACTAGTCCTGTTTAGACTAATCCAGCACAGCTTGGGGCCTTTTCCGCTCCTGACAAGCTATGTATTAAGGTGACAGCCCTCAAATTGTGTAGATCTGGTTTGCCCAAACTTTCAATCTCTACAAATGTCTTAGTGCGATTATTTTTATTGTATGATACAACACTGCAAAATATGATAAAGTTTTCTTTAGAAATTTGGGGAGCAGAGAGCAAACTGAGGAGCAGAGACCAAATCAGAATATCAATTCTGATATTGTCAAGGGCCATCCTATTGTTAGCATGATGGTGCATGGGTTCATTCCATCCTTGATGGACGGGCATGTTGGCTTGGAGATTAACCATCCATTTGATAGTTTGAATGATTATACACACTTTTGAATAAGTATGAAGTGGTATGCATTTTAGTTTTTCAAAGGAATTATGTCTTTGAATCTATGTTTTCTTTTTTAAATTGAAGAATATGCTTTTCTTTTCCAGAGTATAAATAAAACCTTGATGTCTCTGTATCTGGGTTTTCTAACAGAAGAATGTGCATTGACAGAAACTGAATATACGAGAACATTGCAAATAAAACCTGTGCTGCTGCATTGTGATAGCTCTTATTATCTTAGGTGTGGGACAGACCACCAAGAAACGGCAGTCTGCCAGTGTCCATTTTTGCTTCTCAGGGACGGCACAGCCCCCAAACGGTGCGCTGCCACTGCGGAGCAAAAAGAAACTGGAATTTCCAGGTTCTTTGTGCAATGCTGCAGTGACATCATGAGTGTGCCATTAGTGCACTCGCGACTTAAGCATTATGTGGTGCCATGCGGACACCATGCAGCGCTTATGTCACAATGACAGCACCCGTGTACATGGGGTGTCACCATTGTTACGCCACTGCCACGTGGTAGGATTGCGGGGTGTGCCTTTGATACAGACTGAAATTCCTTGAAGGAGTGGAAAACAACTGATCCATTGTTTCTTTTTCCATGATCATATCTGGGACCTTGGAGTGTTCCTGTACTAGCCAGATTTTGCCAGATGATCCCAGTAGTAGCATGGAGTTAAAGAAAATAACACTAGAATCTGGAAAGCTGGAAAAGCTGCTAAGTAAGCAGCAGTAAAACTGGCCTATCCTGAGGCAAACTAGTTTCAACCAGGAAAATGGTGAAGAAATTTTAAGAAACTCTGTGCACATCACCTCAGGCAAATGGAGTATTCTGTTTCCTAGTGACATTTTTCCTAACAGCTACATTCTTGGAGGAAAAAATAACCTTTTATCTCTTAGGCTAAATTCTGTTCTCTTAAGACAAGAAAGATTAGGAAAAAATGCAATAGAAATTGAGCAGTATTTCATTTCTGTGTCATTTTAAGTAGACAAACAGATGCTTCATAT
>NC_056522.1:164001692-164003180 GCF_019175285.1 Sceloporus undulatus | reverse complement strand
TTAGGAGAGTCTATTTAGGCATTTGGTAATTGTATTTCCCCTCCATGTATATATTATTGAGTACCTATTCCCCTCCGTGGATAAATTCCTGAGTTCCTCAACAGGACTTATCACTCTGGAGGTTCTGGGCTTGGCCACCAGACATCACCAATTTGAAAACAGATGTCAGAAAGCAATGCTTGGGAAAAGCTTGAGACCTCAGGGAATCAATGTCAGAATAGAAAACAGATGAACTTCTTGTCTGGTTTGGTGTAAGATAACTTTATATTATATTACAGATTGACAGCAAAGTAATCTTCTCCTTACTATCAACAAAGAAATTGGGCAAGCTAGATTCTTTTTGGACTTCAGCTCCCAGACTTAGCCAACATAACCAATAAAAAGGAAGTTTGGGAGTTGTCATCCAAATCATTTGGAGGGCCAAAGAGTCTTCACCCCTACTCTATACTCAAAACAGGGGAAGGTGGCATTCATTGATCTTGGTTCATCTATGCAAGGGGATACTGTAGTACCCTTGAGACTAACTGAGAAAGAAGTTGGTAGCATATGCTTTTGTGGGCTTAAATCTACTTCATGAAATGCATGGAGTGACATGCTTAGAAACAGATCTTTATAGTCATGAATGAACTAGTTGTATGTGTGAATAGCAATAGAAGTGCAAAACTTGTGGGTGTGGTGATGATGTGACAAGTTCTGTTGGGGGACAAAGGCAGGAGAAAATATAATGTTTAAAGCCAAGGTGAATAAGATAACCATATGAATGGTGGAGGGAATTATTGGAATTTAGTGTGATGCTGGTGGGGAACCAGAATGGAGTTGTGATAAACTGGCCAAGTGATGTCTTACAGAATCATAGAGGGAGGAGACCACCAGGGCCATTCATTCCAATCCCTTGCCAGATCGGGAATACACAATCAAAGCACTCCTGACAGAAGTGTTGTCAATCGTTCTGTTACATCACAATTTTTTGCCCCAAGAAGATAAGAGACTTCTTGAGACATCTAGTCATGCCTGCAAACTATTGATTCTGTACCCCTCAGTAAGAATCCCCTATCACCACCACTGCCTCCTCCAAAGATTGGCAAAGTCTATTCCATGTACTGATCCTTCCAAAGTCCTGTGCACATTCTCTGAGGATTGACACTGCTGATCTTTTTGCTGTTCCTTATCATCACTGACAGTGAGCGCTTTGAATTGATTCTGCAGCACCAAATGCCCAGAATGTTCCCTATTCCTTCTAATTCTGCATGTCACATTCCTCCAGTTGTCTGTCTCCTGTGTATGGGAACTGACTTTTTCCACAGAGACATCACCTATGTGTTCTCCAACCAGTAGAGACTGCTCTGCTCTGTCCTAGCATACCTTTTGCTCTCTGATATACTGAAGAGTGGACAAGGCCATCAGGTTGCTGAATCTTCTCTTCCTAGAAGACAACCAATTTACACTTGATGCAGGTGTAGCTATTGGCATCCAATGGCAAGAACACAA
>NC_056522.1:163966905-164001592 GCF_019175285.1 Sceloporus undulatus | reverse complement strand
AAGAGTCCAGAAGCCACACCAAAGCCATGCTCCAGTCCTTAGGGCTGGAGCAAGGCTTTGGTGTGAGTTCTGGACTCTTAGGACGCATGCATCATTGAAACACCATATCTCCACTGTGACTCGAAGCAGCTTTATTTTGGCTGTCTGAACAGGCCTGTAGAAGACAACCAATTGACACTTGATGCAGGTGTAGCTATTGGCATCCAATGGCAAGAACACAAATATGCCACAGCTGTTGCAGGCAACTGCAGTAGCTTCCTCACTATCGATACTGAGTAATCTAAGAAGGCACTAGAACAGAACTCCCCTACTAAACACTCACATGCAACACCTCCGTTAGCCTTAGTCTGGTCTGAGGCTGCAGCTATATAGTTGATGGACTGGAGTTTATGGATGTATTCCAGTTCTGCTGCTTATGTTGCCCATTCACACTGTAGATTTTTTTGTTCAAAGGGGCAAGATAGAATGCTCAGGAAAGTAAAAGTGTTATGCAACTTGCTTTTATGTACTTCCACTCCTAATGCCTGATTTATGTCCATTTATCTTCTGGCACATAGATTAGCCTGTTGGTCCAATGTGAATATTAGGGGATGAGCAAATGAAAGTACCTCTAATATTGCAGGGGATGTGATTAGATCCTGTAATGACATTTCCCAAGTAGATGTATGAGCAGAGTGGCAACTGGGTTTGTGGAAAGATCTTGAAACTGTCCCCTTAGCCATGCTGCCTGTCCTCCAGTAGGCAAGTAACTGTTTCAGATTGGGATTCTGGCTGTAGGCAAGCAAGAGCATTATTTCCATAACGTTTTTTACAGTGGATCCTCCCTATCAGCAGACTGACAATCTGTGGATTTGGCCACCTGAAGATTGTAACACACCATATTATTCAGTGGTGGCATGTGGTGCACAGTGGTGCACTGATGGGACATACATCCATGGGTTGTTGTTTTTTTGGTCATCTGTGGGGATCTCAGAACTGAACCTCTGCAGATAGAAAGGGTCCACTGTAGTGCACTGATGATATTTCTGAGTGGTCTCACATATGAGCTGTACATGGCCACTAGTCAGTTTCTGCCATTTTCTGTCTTTAGTCTGCTTTGTAATGGATTAGACCAATCACATGGTCATGTCATCACCAGAACCACAACTTTCATATTTCTGTTGCTATGTCTTTGAATTCTACCATCTTGGTTCATCCAGTGATGGTGAGCTAACCAGTTAAACTGGATTTGCATGTTTCCCTTCAGAAAAATACTGAAGGAGTGAGGGGATGCTGGAGAAGGAAAAGATAGCAGTACCAGAAACAGGCAGGATGCAAAAGAAAGAATTGCAAACTGCTCCCTAAAGGAATTTTGGAGTTTGCTGTTTAGAAGTAGGCTTGTAAAGAATATTAACATATTTTCTTGCCCTCAAAAACAATGGCATAGCTGAAAAGTTAGGGGATAGTCAGCAGCCATGGGATTTTTGGAATTTCAGGGCTGAAAAAATTCTTTGCAGGAAAAAATTTGAACACCCTTGCTTTTTGTGTTAAAAAATGACCTTCATTTTTCATTAACCTCTTAGTTAGAAAACAGTCAGTAGAAAACAGAGTATTCCCCCCCAAAAAACCAAAAAACAAACAAACAAACAAACAAACAAACAAACCACCAGTCAGTAGAAAGCAGTGTATTCCAAAAAAATATGAAGCATGAAATAGCAAGAAAAATGCTGATTTTTTTTGTGGTCTCCAGTGGGGAGAAGTTGGGAATTATTTGTTTCTGCATGCAAGAATGAAATAAGTAAAGGTTCACACCTCTGTTCAGATATCCAGGGCTACACTATATGATGTGCTAAATCTCGAGCCTGTTCATCTCTTGAATGCAAAACCACCTTTCCCCCCTACAGTAACCTGTTATTTGGGACATCAGATTTTACTACTTGAGATCTCGCTTGGTTTTATGTATGTGTGTTTTATGTATACACATGCTTTCACTGCTCATGGTTGTGGAGTTTTATTTTGCCAATAAATAAATGACATCTGTTAGGGAAAATCTTCAGCATTCCAGTAGAAAGATTTTGTAATGACATGTTCCGCTCTTATAGCCCTCAGCTACATTTCACTACAGCTTTGCTCTTGCTTATTTTGCTATGCCATTTCCCTGCTATTGTGCCAGTCCTTTAAAAAAAAAAAGATGCAAAAGCGTACATGTTGGGGGAATGGTTTCCCATTTGCATTTGCTGAGTCCTAATTTCAACCAGAAAGAAGAAACCCTTAAAGTGAACAAAATTTGGCTACCAGTCCTGAGGAATAGCAAAATAACGACTCCACAAATGCAAATGGGAAACCATTCAGAGTCAGGGGCTTTCCCAGCAGATAATGATCACCAATTAGCAGACATTAATCCTCTTTTGCATCAGCCTCCCAGCCTGAGGCCAGCCATCAGCACAGAACAAGACACATGCAAATCACTCCTGCATTCCCAGGCTCACACAGTATATATATACACCCAATATTTCCAGGCAAGCATTTTTTGAAGATGCCAGCCACAGATGCTGGCGAAACGTCAGGAAGAAAAATTTTCTAGAACATGGCCCCATAGCCCGAAAAACCCACAAAAACCCAGTTCTCTGCTTCTTTGATTGGCCACATCGAAGGGAGAAAAATAAGGCAAGATTTTTTATTATTATTATTATTTCCTTTTTCAGGAATTGAGTAACTTTGTCACAAGGTAGCCACTGAAGCCTGGTTTCACTTGTTGCTTAAGTGTGCTGTCTCCCACAAACATTGGAAAAGTTATTTTTTGTTTAAATTAAATTTTGAACATGAAAGTTGGTTCAGGGAGACAATAAAAAAAAAAACCATACACAGAACCTACCCCTATTTCTCAAATATTAAATGTGATGATATGAAAATTAACTGTTGATTCCTGAACTCATAACTTGGATTACTTAAGACAGAAAACTGCTTCTACATTCTACATTTTCCCTATATAAACATTTAAAAATGCTTTCCTATAAGCATTTAAAATACATACATACATACAGCAGTTTAAATTTCCAACCTAGACATTTAATTTTAAAACGATTACAGAGCCATTCAAATAAGTTATGTGTTGCACATCAGAATTATGTGAAGTCGAAAGCTTTCACAGCTGGCATCCATAGTTTTTTGTGGGTCAGGCTACATGGCCATCTTCAGAGAAGCCAGCCACAGATGCCAGCGAAATGTTCTAGAACACAGCCACATAGCCTGAAAAACCCACAACAAACATCAGAATTAATTCAGTGGAATTGAATGGCCTAAATCCAGTTTTGTTGTTGGCTAATGCGAACAGGCTATATTAGTCATCTCTGTTTATTTCAGTGAGTCTACTCTAGTTGAGATGCTAATTGAATTTGGTTTTATGATTCCCATACATTTCGGTTTTAAGCAGTTTTGCATATGAGAATAGCAAAATATGTTTCCTTGAGCGCCAGACAGGTCCACTAACCTTTGTGGCATCCCTTCTTCTATTTAGTTCAAGCACTTACTACCGAGAAACAGGACGTTCCTCTGCTCTCTCATATGTTGCATGTCTAATGCCTTTATACTGTTATTCCTTGTCCTTGCAGAATAATTTATAAATATTTCTGGTAAATCAGTAAGTAATGCTATATAGTGCTCCCATACATTTTCTTGCCAGAGATCTCTCTTCAAGGCATAACTATCTCTTTTTTTTCTAGCACAAATAAACCCCCAAACAATTAAGAGAAAAATACCTTGACTTGAGCTTGTGTTTGCAGAGCATTCAAAACTAGACTTTATGTTTCATAGCAGGCAACGGTAGCCATAGTTTTAGAGCATGGGCTTCTCTTGTCCTCTTACTTACGTACAGGTAACATATTTTGGCATCGTTATTTTTTAACTAAGTTTCATTGGAATTTCCTAAGGCCAATCAAATTGGCTAGAGATCCCTATATTAAGTCTCATGTTATATTAAGGTCTAATCAACCTTCAGTGAGACCTAGGACAGGAAGAGGAAAATGTGGCCTCTAAAACCATTTTGCAAACTGCAAGGTCATGGTGGCTCAAAATAGGGATGGAATTTCACCCCTAAAAAGCCAATAGTGGACCCCAAGAGGCAGATACAATGAACAACATTCCTTGTACATGTTTTTGGCTGCAGTTGCAAGACAGCCGTTGTTCTTTGAAGTTTACTGCATGTGGCCATAGTCCCTGTCATTCTTTGTCTCTGGTTTTTACAAGCTATTTTATGTAGAGGTTGTTGGGTTGCTTCTTTACTCTTTCAGGAAATTGCATGCCCATCTTTCCTCTCTTCTCTTCCTTTCACACCTTTATTACTTTGCATTCCAATTGTGTGCTAGGCTTTCCCCATCTGTGTTCCCCATCTCTTACCTACCACTCCTTCTGATTGTACCCCAAGGTTTGTTACCTTCTACTTCTTCATGCACCTTACCTCTTAGTATTTCTCTTTACCCTGTATAGCAGTCTCTATATTCCTGACTTTAGATACCACGTGTCTCTACTTTCCCCATTTTCTTGCTGTCTACCATATTAATCCCCTCTCAGATTTTCTCTTTTCATAATTCACAATATGTATGTTTTCCTGTACTCTAATCTATCCCTTCTGTTTTTCTTTATCCCCACTTTTGGCTTTGATGAGCTGAAATTGGAGAAAGGGGAATATTTGCTTCAGACAACTGAAGGTCTTAGGCCACCTCGATATAATTTGATATACCTCTGTCATCTGTCTCCATTTCCCCCCGTAAAGGGAACATTCTGAAACACTATATTTCTTCCTCATAGGGGAGTTGCTTCAGTTTCTTGATCATTTTATTTACCCTTTTCTGCACCTTTTCAAGCTCAAAAATATCCCTTTAAAAACAAACAACCAAACAAAAAAACCATATGCTGAACGGAAAAGAACAGTGCATATTATTCCAAGTGTGGCTCATATGGATTTGTATAAGGGCAGTATGATATCGGAGTTACATTTTCATTTTCTAATAATGACCAACATGGAATTTGCTTCTTTTTCTTTTCAACAGCCACATGTTGGGGTTGGCCTTTTCATTGAGCTATCTATCATGACTGCACAATCCATTTCTAGATCAGTTTCTTCCACCACTGATTCTATGTGAAGTTGGACTTTATGCCAAAATAATACTTGCCTATACTGAGGACCTTATTGCAAACATGTTTTAAACTGCAATTTTAGGAAGATCATGGCCCTGTACAGACAGGCCAAAATAAAGCTGCTTCGAGTCTCTTTGGAGGTATGGTGTTTCGATGATGCATATGTCCTAAGAGTCTGGAAGCTGCACCAAAGCTGCACTCCAGTCCTTAGGACTGGAGCGTGGCTTTGATGCAACTTCTGGACTCTTAGGACGCATATATCATTGAAACAGCATATACGTCCAAAGTGACTCGAAGCAGCTTTATTTTAGCCAGTCTGTATCAGGCCAATGACAGCTTTGGCAGTACCTGTTACATGGCATCACCTCTGATGTGGTGCTGTTGTGCCTCATTGTTAGAGGGCATATTTTCATTGATGGGAAACCCATAAATAATTGGCCAACCACGCTGCCACCCGATTAGTCCACAGGTGTGATATTGGCAACCTGCAGTAGTCCCAATATTGGCCAGTCACATGGTGTCAGTCTCCTTCCCCCTCTCCCTTGGTATTCCCAGGCAAACTGTTTTCTTCTCTCCCCCCCCCCCCCCCCATCTTCCTTCACTTTCTTTTCTCCTTCTTCATCCTTTTATTTTTCTAAATCCCATTCCCATAACTCTGGAATTGCATTACAAATAAAAATAAAAATTTCAAAAAGGCAGGTCATAGGGTGGGGAGGCAGGGTTAAGGGGCAATGAGGAATAGAGCAGAAGGACCACTGATGGTGGAAAACACGAAAACCAGTATGTTTTAATAGCACGATTGTGGCAATATTGATTCAAGACTGAAGCTCTTGTGATAAAGTCCTGAATCTCATTTGCCATTATATTGTCCATTTTCCCAGTTTGAAGAGACCACTTCGGATATCTTCACACTGTTTTTATTCAATCACCCTAAACATTCCAATGTGATTAGAAACCATGGATATCTCTAGACTCAGTCCCAACTTCAGATCAGCCGGGAACACATTCAAAACCATCAGTCTCAGTACTATGAGAATGAACCATTTATTGCTACTTTCCATTTCTTCTTCTTCAACCAGGTCCCACACTATAAGGGGTTATCTCCTCTTATCGTATGATTGCTTAGATTACTCAGTAGTCTTTGATGTTGGGCTGTATTAAAAGCCTTGTGGAAGTCCCAGTAGATCATTTTTCTCCACATGCTTATTGACACTTTCAAAGAAGTCTTAAAAGGTTCGTGAGACAGGAGTTACCTTTGCAGAAAACATATTGACCTTTTAAAAAAAGCAGTGCTTACCTTTCTATATGCTTGACAATTTAATTCTTAATAATACTTCACACCAGTTGACTTGGAATTGATTTTAGATATTTTAGACATTAGACATGAATCTAACTGTGTCAAAGAATAATCTTAGGCATATGTTATATATTTTGTATAACCATCTGGATATGGTGCTTTATTTGATTATAATTGGTCAGAAGTCTAGAACTTACTTTCACATCTCTATGCTTCACTTTCTCATGGCATGGAAAACATTAGCTGTGTATGTGTATTTTCCCTGAATCTTCATTGGTGACAACAGATGAAAAGAATTCATTCAGCTTCTCTGCAAATTCTCCTTATTCTTCCCAAGGACTCCTTTAATTTCATTGTTATCCATTCATACAACTGCCATCCTGGCTGGCTTCCTGTCCAGATGTATTTAAAGAATTATTAGTTGTTGGGATTGATGCTACAAGCAATATGTTCTCAAAATCCCCCTTTTTTGCATCCTTAATTTATTGCTTTCTTTCCTTTAAACAGAATCTTTTCTTTTCTTTTCTTTTTTTGTTGGCTTCCTTAAGTTGGCAGCATAAGCTTTTGTAGACCAAATCTATGACTATTACAGCATCTGATGAAGAAAACTTAGTGTACAAAAGCTTATGCTACCAACTTCTTTCTCTCAGTCTCAAAGATGCTACAAGACCCCTTTTGCTTCCTTCAAGCAAGTCTTTGTTAATTAAGTTTATTTAATTTACCTCATTTGGACAAGTTTTCTAGTTTCTGAAGCAAGTATTGTATATACTTGTCTATAGGTCTAGGCCAGCAAAAGGGCCCAAGCTCGACTCAGGCTTGCATCCTTCCGAGGAGGGAGCTAAAATGAGTACCCAGACTGTTGGGGGCAAATTAGCTTACTTGCTAATTAGCTTACTTGCTGTTCACCGCTATGATCTCTGGAATAGCGGTATATAAATAAAACAAATTATTATTTATTATTATTATTATTATTATTAGAGATTTTAGTCAAAAAAATGGACTCAAAAAGCCTGGGTCAACTTATTCATGGGTCAGTGTAACTATTGTACCTTAACTCTTATTTAAAAAAAGATGAACCATCCCCTTCTCTGAGCAGAGTGGTGAAAGACTAGAGCTTAGTCTGTCTGAGATGAACCTAAAAGCCCTGTTATCTTCAACTGTTATCTAAACTACTTCACCTCTTGTGCCACAGACTGCCATTTCATGTCACCTTTTAAAATTCTGAGTTCTGGGTGACTGTTCTTATAGTTTCTAAATTGTTATGGTTGTTAACGCATGGGCATGAGCATAGGAAAAACATGCAAACATCTCCCTGATCATATTAACTGAATGATTAAGCAAAAAGATGAAGAAATGAATAAGCACGACTCTGTTCTTTGCGAAGCTATATCTTCTAAAGGCTGTTTCTGTTTCATTTTTTCCTGGTCTACTGGCTCTGTTGAAAATGGAAACAGATTATATACTTTATGAGGCACATTTAATGAAAGGTTCCAAATCAGTAAAGCAACAGGAAATAAGACAAGTCTTTATCTATTCATGATCCCATAGTTGGATAACAAGATGTCTTAGAGGCATGTTCTGAGTGGCAAAGCCATATTGCTAAGCCACTAAATTTTGTTTTTCATGTTGTGCAAGATCCATGAAGGTACTTCTTGTGGACAGGATCCCAAGAACTCTTTCTGTCTGTCCACAGAGAACTGGAGCTTTGTTCTCTTCTGATAATCTACTCATGCTACATAGGAATCTGCTATCTGAAGGATCCTTTCAAAAGTAGTTCACGATATGGAACAGGACAGTCTCGTGTTCAGTGTGAACAAATTAACACTCACTGGGCCATGTCCAAATCAGTGGGGCCTCTTGATCAGCTCTTTTATCCTGGTGTTTGTCAGTCACTGCTCATGCTGGCTAACAAGACAGGAAAAATGGCGTTAGTTATCCAAATCCATGCCCTACCCATTAAAGGCAGGGAATGAATTCACCTGTATGATTTTTCTAGACTAGAGGTGAGCAAACTGTCCCCCATGGACGACATATAGTCCTGAAATGTTTTTGCCAACCCCTAATGATCCCTGTATTCCTAAGCAGCCCTAAAAATGTTTTGACCAAAATGTCACACATTTTTGGCTTATGAAATGTATGGATGGGCCTTTTTTTACAACCAGAAAATGACAAGTATATAATTTCCTGTTTGTAAATAATTGTTTTCTAGGCCCCAACAATGTGATCTCCCCAAAATGTATCAAAATGATTTAGAGCACTACGTGGAGGTTCTGGAGTACTGTGGGTCACTGTTGATATCTCCCAGTTTTGGGGTGTACGAATGACAGGATGTGGCAAAAATTTAGGCGTGTTCCTCAGGATCATGTAGGGGGCAATGTTGAAAGAATTATGAGTACACTCAAGCTAAAGAGAAATATGTTTAAGTCTTAGCTATTTCACTGGTGCATATTGTTGGAAGGCCACGCGGGCTAAAACTAAGCAAGATTTGGTCTTGGTGCTACTGGCCTATACAGGGAGCCATTACTGTTACAGCAGCAGCAAAGAACCTGTTTCCATCAAGATGTTTCTGAATTCAGCCCCAGCTAATGTGGCCAATGATCAGGGATGATGGAGGTTGTATTCCAACAAGATCAAGAGGGAAACACAGGTCCCCCACCCTGAGTTTGAAGGTTCCCTTCACTGTGATGTGTTTGTTAGCTCCAGGGCAACACTGTCAACTATATAGCCTATTCATTTCCCTTGACCTGCTGCAAGGATCAGGAAAAAACACCAAGACAGGTTGGGTAGGACATTGCCTGGGTAAACCAAACAAAATTCAAAGTCTGGAAAATCAGTATGCAAACGGAGCTTGTAACACCTATGAGGCTAACTGAAAGAAACACATTCGTAGCATGGGCTTTCATAGACTTGAGCCTGCTTCAAAATTTTCTAAACCTTGTGAGTATGGAGATGAAGTGACAAGGATGCTTTTAACTCATTGGGCAACAAAGGCAGGAAGAAAGCTGTTGCATGCAACCAAGGAGAGTAGATAACCATATGAATGAGTATCAGAATTGCTCCATGGTAGAGATCGTAGTGCTGTAACTGAAAAGAGCTTCTGGTTCAGGGCTGTGCATTCTGCTGGGGCCCAGGCACCAACACTGACACTTCTGATTTCTGTCTGAAATGTACAGGCTCTCTGTTATTTTAATCACTGCTATAGTTTGGTCAAATAAGTTAGCACAGTATTAGAATTTTGTTCTGTAGGCTAGGTATATAAGTGTTTTATACTTTTTTAAAAAAAGATAAAGAAAAAATCTTCTGCTAAGCATACAAACCTAGCGAGGATATAATTGCTGCTAGGCATATTATCTTTAAAGTACAGCAGAGGAGATGAATGGCAAATATTCTGTATGAGCAATTCAGAAATATTTACTGTATGGCTTTGCCTTTGTTTGCCTTTCTTGTACGTTAAAGATGCCATTGTGAGAAAAGAAACATGTGAGCAAAAAGCTGTTGGTTTGAACACTATGTCAGAGAATCACCAGAAACTGCAAGTAGCTACACAGATGTATAGATTTAATGAGATACGACAATGCCATTTATTTATGCTAAGGACTGTGACACACATGGAACTGAAGAAAAGTTTGCATTCTGAACTATTTTATATTTTTTTGCGTTGCCATCTGTCACTGCAGGCACAGAAATGTGAGTGTAAGCCTCAAATATGTAGGCAGAAACAATTCTTTATAATGGTTATTTCTTTACATATTCTTAAAGTATGATAGCTGATGGAGTACAAGGCCTAGTTCAACCGTGTACAGCCTTCCAGGCTATAAAGCAGAAGTATAACATAAAATCGATGTTGGCTCTGTTGTGTTCTGCTGCTGATTTTATAAAATGATGCCAAACTGCTTCAGATTGTGCAGTTCGTAGTGTAACCGCTCTCAAAATGCTTCCAAGTCATGGCTTCAGCTTTCTGCTGTCTCCCAGAATTGTTTGCCTTGCATGCATTCCCTCATGGTTACCACTGTCCTTAGATTAGTTGAAGTGCAAAATTTCTTGCACCTTGCTCAGGTTTACTGTGAACAAAACAAAGATAGGTCGACTTTTGATCTACTGATATCCCCAGCCTGGGGACAGGTACAATGTCAAAGATAATATCAGGGTCAAGGACAAAATGTACTTGATGTTTCCTCAGAGAGGAAAAGAGGTCATGGGAAATGGAAAATAGTTTTGGAAGGATCATAGTCATGCTGGCCTGACCACACTGCCACTCCAATCCATTTATGTATTTTAAAAAGATTCTCATGTGACAAGTCACACCAAACCAGGGGTACACATGCAAATGTTCATGTAGCAGTGTCCTTAAAAAGAATGTAGTGCACATTCTAGTTTGAGCTGGGCTTCATATTGCCACTTGCTTCAGATCTATGCATGTTTCTTGATTGATCGAGAGATAACCACACAGAAGCTTGTTTGTGTGCATATTTCTCCCTAGCTGGAAGAAAATATAGATTAGGAAGGCGCACAGGATTTGGTTGAAACCCAAATTCTAAGCCAAACTGGCTTTAATCTATGGTGACCCTGTGAATGGGAAACCTCTAAGAGGCTTGTCATTAACATTTTGTCATTAACACAACTTGGTTCAGACATTATTTTTTGGACAAGGAGGTACCTCTTTAACACCCACCACCACCACCACCACACACACTTTAAATATAATGGCAGCTCTAGCACAAAAATTTATGTACCTATCACCTGAAATCTGGCAGATTTGATTCTCCCAGAAGAGGCAACTGGACCTACACATTTTTTCCCAGTTTGGCCAAGAAATAACAGCCGGTTAGATAAAGCCAGAATGACAAAGAGATGTCCAAGCTCAGCCTTTTTAAAGTAGCACTCCAAGATGGCTAGCAGCATTTCACTGGAGTATTAACTCCTATGTCAGTTCAAAACACAGAAGTTACCAGCCAGAGAAGACCTACTGATAATTGCAAGCTGAACACCCAAGTATCCCCAAAAATCTCTGCTGACTCTCCCTGCCTCTCAGTGCCCATGCTGGCTCTGTCCCTAACTTGCATAGACTCACTCTACCTACAGGCCTTTTATCAGGTGCCAGGATTTTGCAATGAAAAGTTGGCAACCCAGCTAACAGCCAGACAGGTGTCATCTTCTCGGCAGACAGTTACAATGTAAATCCCAGACACCTTCCAGCTGGTTTTGTTTATTTATTGTTGTAGTTCATATTTATACTAAGGCTGTCAACTAGTTTCAAGAATGTTTAGCCTTTCTTTTTAATCCAGAGATAGTGGCGTGATCTCGGCCCAGGTGTGTGCGTGCATGTGTGTGTGTGTGCATGTGTGTGTATATATTGGAGTGATTAACAAACAGAATCTTTATAAATAATTGGGCAAAATAAATTAAGTCCTGTTCATTAGCCAATGTAATGTAATGTAATATAATATAATGGTGTGTGTGTGTGTGTGTGTGTGTGTGTATTAGTTATGAATTACAGCGCGCCCACGTCATATGCGGGCACGCCTTACGCGGCTTGAGCATATGCGGGGCGGAAGGGGCGGCGCGTCCCATTCAATTGAATGGGCGCGCGTGCCTGTTGCTCCCCGCACGCTGCTGCGCCACCGTGCACGAGCCCCATTGTTTACAATGGGGCTTGAGCATAGGCAGAATTCGCCTTACGCGGAGGGATCCGGAACGGATCCCCGCATAAGGCGAGGGCCCACTGTACATACTTCTGGGATTCAGAAGAAACTTGTCAGAAGTGCTTGCAGTTTATCTGTTTTTAAATCAGACAGACAGACAGCAAAAATACTCTTCCCACCAACACATCAGTTCAATGTACTGTTCCTGTTTTACTCATCCCTCCTTGTCCAACATGAGTATTCATGTTTCTTAATAGAGAAGACTTAGAGAGATCTTCACAAGCAAAATTCATTCAAGGTTTGTTAGGTAGAGGCATCACAAGTTTGCCATGCATTTAGGAGTTAACCTGTCCTGAAAATCATTGTCGGTACCACCTGACAATAGGGGCAGATGCCAGTTGCCTAGAAGGAGACTCTGGTAAACCAGCTTAATTAAAACTGCCCCAGAGTTCAGACCAATTTCAAATATGTGATATTTTGGCAAGGGGGATTGCATTGAGTACTCTAAAGCAGCCCTAAGGGTTCTTGGATGAAACTTGGAAGCTGCTGACCCATATCAATCTGGAGTCATGCCCAGTTTTGGAACAGAATTTGCTTCTTTTTTTTTTTTTAGCCCTAGTAGATTATCTTCCTCTGGGAATTAAGAGGAGGAGGGATACTCTGTCAGTGATCTTATATCATTCTTGGGCTTTCAACACAGCTAATATATATATATATATGTTTCTGGTTTGGTGCAGTGGAAGGCACACATCATTGATAGTTTGACTAACTGCTGATGGCCATGAAACAGTGGGTGATGATTCCTGCTTTACCCATCAGATTTATTCTTTGAGGAACTGCAAAATTCAGTCTCATCCCTTAAAGCTAACTGAATTTTCATTTATTTCAAAGAAACAGATGCTTGCCATCCCATTCAAAGATCCACCCTGTTCTTTTGAGCTTTTTGGTCCAAATAAGACTAGGCAGCAAGTCCTTGTGATATTGCAGTTGTAACTTATTGTGATGTCACAAAGGCAAGTCAGGTAAACTTTGAGTGTGGAACTGGAACTGCCAGCTGATGAATAATGTCACAGAGATTAATTAGACTGGGAAGAAGTGGTGTTGACTAGATGGAGAACAGATATTTTATCTCTCCATTGCTTTCCTACCGAAAGGCAATCTACCCCAAAGATACAGTTTGCCCTTGAAGGGGTCATTTACTGTACCCACTTTGTTGAATCTCTACTACTGAAAGATTAGTCTGGCCCTTCCATTATATAGTATCTATTAGCAAAGAGAGAGAAAAAGCGATTTTTGGTAGCTCAGTATCTTCAAAAATGAAAGTGATCTTATTTTAACTGTTATATACCAGTTGACTATAATTCACTGAGTGTAAAATATTTATACCAAGGTAAACAGAGAAACTCAAGAGTTAAAAAGAATATAGGAAGATGTGGTCATTCAAAGAAATGCCATATTTAGAAGTGAACAATGGGAAAGCTATAATTAAAGATGTAAATGACATGATCAGTCATAAAGAGCTGGGAGAACACTAAATGTCCAAACTTGGATAGCCAAGCACAACAGGAAAACTTTATAACATGTCTTTCAGTTACAATTTTCACTATTGGATCTATTGTGCAGATCTGGTCAAATGTATGTAGTTAGATCAAAGTTGGTTAAGTTACTATTTTGGACTAACAACTTCCAAAAATCTACCAGTCATCATAAGAAGTGGCCATGCTGACTGGGGATTCTGGAAGTTGTAATCCAAAAAAGTAATTTTTCCCCAAAGTGTTATATAGATTTGAACTGTGTCTGTACATATAGCAGTGTTTATCATTCATGGAGAAAAATACAAAGCTGTGTTTCATTTCTTTCTCTGATGTAGGTTCAATCTATGGCCTTGGGGTAAGTCACTGTCATAAAGCCCCAGTTGCATAATATTTCAAAAAAGTTAACCAAGTAGACATGCAAAAAAGAAAAAAAGAAAGTATTTAGATAAACAATCCATGGAACAGTAATAATGCTGAGGTTTGACCAATTGAGCATGTGCTGAAATCTCCTGTATTACCATCATTTGGTCTTAAAGTACTTTTTGTTGACTGCATTGTACCCCAAATAAATTGTATTCATAGTTAAGTTCATATGTGTGAATGAAACAATGCTAAGGTGGATGGAATTACCTAACAGACTGCTTATAAATTGCTGACAAGATCCTTGCTGTAGCAGCATTCCCCTCCTTGGAGACATGCATTTCTTTTGTTAATTCCCAGTTGGAGAGGAAATCTCCACACAGCAACAAGCTCTCCTGGCAGGTGCCTGGTGATGGAAAGGGGTGAAAAGAGAGAGGATGGAAAAGTTTCACAGTGTGCATAATTAGGAGGACCAGGACCATTGCAGGGTATGCGTGAGGTTTAGCAGTTTCTCTACTACCAAGTTGGGGATCTTATAAAAACTGCATTTGAACATGTTTTGATGGAAGGTTGGACTATCAGTGCTGACTTCTGTTTTGCTGTTTTTCCTAAGTGGATTCTAGCTAGAGTTCCAAAGGGAACATTCATTATCAGAAATAAGATGTTGCTCATAAATTTTCTCAGGTGGGTCTAAAATCTTTTCAGTTTTCGACCTACTGGCTATTGTTATGCATTACTCCAGTGGATGGCATCGGAGACTAGTGTGTCTGAAAAGCAAACTGTATTATTTCAGAAAGAAGGGAAGGAAACTAACAAAGAAAGCAAAAATGTGGTTTAAAAAAAAGCCTTTGGCCTGTTACAGACTGCCAAAATAAAGCTTCTTCGGGTCTCTTTGGAGTTATGCTATTTAAATGATGCATGGGTCCTAAGAGTCCAGAGGTCACGCCAAAGCCACACTCCATTCCTAAGCACTAGAGTGCAGCTTTGGTGCAGCTTCTGGATTCTTAGGGTGCATGCATCATTTAAACAGCATACCTCTATGAGACCCAAAGCAGCTTTATTTTGGCAGTCTGTAACAGGCCTTTGTTTTCCTTTCCTTACACATTTGTAGCAACAATTTTTTTTTGTTCATTTGTTTAGTTAAATATTTTTTTCATGCTCAGGACAAAGATGGATGGTTTCAAGAACCGTTTTTTTACCTGTGCATCTTACTTATGTTCTCTACATCAGGGAGCCATGGTGGCGCAGTGTTTAAGTGCTGGTACTGCAGCCACTCACTCACAGTCTCAAGGTTGTGAGTTCAGTCCCAGCCAGAAGCTTAAGCTCAACTCAGGCTTGCATCCTTCTGAGGTCACTAAAATGAGTACCCAGCTTGTTGGGGGCAATTAGTTTACACATTGTAAGTCGCTTAGGGAGAGCTTAAGTGCACTGATAAGTGGTATAGAAATGTATGTGCTATCACCATTGCTATGTTTACAGGGAAAAGGGTTGCAGTAATGGTTGTAGACCAAAGGAAGTGGCCCTCCAGATATTGTTTGACTAAATCTCCCAGCAGCCTTAGCCAGCATAGCCAATGGTGATGGGTGATGGGAATTGTATTTTGGCAACATCTGTAGAGCCACATGATTTCCAGCCTTGGTTTAGGTCCAGCACTGGAAGAAAGTTCAATGTTTGGTTATGCCATAGATTTTCTACCAAAGAGGGGGCCCAACATGCATGCAGGTCCCAGATTCAGTCATTGGTACTTCCCAATGAAAGGGAATTATGGTATAGCCAGGCTGGCTTCAAGAACTAGGGATGGCCGAAAAGACGATTCCCCTAGCCAGTTGCCCTGGACAGTGATATGAACTTTATTGCAACACTATGACTTGAGTCTTAGCTCAACATGGGCAATTGAGGGTAGTAGGCTAGTTTAGAGGGCCAGGACAAACTGTGACTCACACAAAATACAGTTCTTCAACAGAGAAGAGTGACTGAGAGGGGTTTAGGAGGAACAGCTGGTGGTGAACAAGCTACTGCTCTTGCCCCCCCCTTCCCCCAAACAAGTATCTGCTGTTCTTCCTTATGGAAGAAGGGCTTGCTCTCTGGTGAGCCACTGCCTGTCAGACAAGATAGTATGGAATGAGATAGTCCAACAATCATATATATTCATTTATGATTCTGTGCAGCCAAAGGGGACATTCACAAAATTGCTTTATCAGAATTTGAACTGATTCCTTGACTTTTTTAAACCTGGGAAATTTGGTGGGGTGGTAGTGGTTCATTAGCTTTTGTAATGATTGTCTTCACTGTTTTAATTGTGGAGTAACTACAATGTTTGGAACTACTCTAAAGCTGAGTCTTTGTCTCCAGAGCCAAGTTAATTGTCAGTGATCACAGTGGCTTTACGTATGCTGGAGATGTCTACTAGTGTGGTCCTTCTACTCAGGAGCAGCAGACCACACTAGTAGACATGTGCATCTTATTTATGTCCTCCGTGTGATAAACTCCTTAGTCTTAAAATTGGTATTGTCCATTTATTATTTTATCATAATAAATGCTTTGATTTGGATTTCCTGCATGGCAGGGGGTTGAACTGGATGGTCCTAGTGGTCTCTTCCAACTCTACGATTCTATGATTCTATGATTCTATAAGCTCAAATAGTTGTAATAGCATTTAACTGGTTTTACTGCTGGGTCCCAGGTCCTACAATATCACTTTATGGCATGCTTATGGGAGTGAGCATGCCATGTGTTCCTCTCTGCAAATCTGTACTCTTCTTTCCTGATAGATTTACCAACATAGCAGGCAGTAGTGTTATTGGGCAGGTGCCTGGGATGCAGACCACACCAGGTGGCACCCCAGAAGAGAGGTAACACAAATAGGGCTCTCCACCTATTCCACCCCTCATGGCTTTGTCACCAGCTGGGCTCTGTTTCCAGAAAGGGAACTGAGGCAGCAGCGAGTTGCGTAGAAGGGTGAGTGTACCCATTATGGTGTGGCTGAGGTGGTGGCAAAGGCTGCAGGTGAGCAAGGCAATGAGAGCGCAGGGCAGGGCAGGCTGCTGCTATTGCTACCCCCTGTTGGCAACCTCCCCCCCTCAGCACAAGGTGTCCCCAAGCCTGGTGACACCATGGATAGCAGATCAGGTTGTTTTCAGGTTACATATAATTTGCAGGAAAGTCTCCTCTACCATTTTTATAATCTGACGGTAACACTAACACAGTAGTACTCCTCTTGGATATTCTCATGGCTAATAGGTTATATGCTGTGTGTGTGTGTGTGTGTGTGTGTGTGTGTGTGTGTGTAAAATGTAATCTTATCAATATGCTTCCTCTCTTTAATTTGCAGCAAACTCCATAAAGCTAGAAATGCAAAGTGATGATGAGGATTCTGACAGGAAGCCCTCGAGGCGGGAAGACAGAATCAGGGGTCATGATGAAGGGAGCAGCTTGGAAGAGCCTCTCACAGAAAACCATGAGATGTTGGAGAACAGAAAAATGCAGGAGCTGTCAGGCGAGGGAGGAATCCGGCTTCCGAATGGTAAACTGAAATGTGACGTCTGTGGCATGGTTTGCATTGGGCCCAATGTGCTTATGGTGCATAAAAGGAGTCACACTGGTAAGCAGCTGAAAGAAAACGTGATGACTGCCTTTGGCATCTGATGTTAATATTACCTGACATCTGTTCTCTTGCCTGTCTTGATTCACCAGTGATAATAAAGTGTAGCAAGGAATATCTTTTCCTTTCAAAATATATCAGTCTTTTGGCTAATTATAAAGAACATTGAAAAGCATAGATTTTGATCCTTACCCATTTGGCTGTATGAAGACATTTGAGAAATCATTATTTTCCTGTCAAGAGTCCTTCATTGTGAAGGGGCATCCTAAAATGGATATCATAAAATTAGAGTCTTCCTTTCCACTGGCTTCTAAAAATCCTTAAAACCAGGAAAATTCTCCTTTTCTCAGGTTCCTTTGTTTGGAGGTAAACTGGCTAAAATCACGACACCCATCACCATGCAGGACATACAGAAAAGTCTTATGAGTTTATCACATGGGACGAATCCCATGCAGAAACTAAATTTAAACTGCATTTGCGGGTTGTTTTTCAGATTATATTCGCGTGAAAGAGAAAAAACGTGAAAATAACCTGAATATGAAGTCATCAAAACCAGCTGCTTTTTACTTTCGACAAATTCCGAAAGTATAAAGTAGCTTTCCATTCAGATTATTTTCACGTTATTTCTCTTTCTTGCCAACACATCTGACAAACAACACCCAGATTTTAAAATCCCATTTCTGTATAGGATTTTACCAATTCACTCTCTGTGTAATAAACTCCTTAGTCCTATCAGGGAGGCTATGTCTGACAAGAACTATTCACTATAATAATAACTTTTAGCCTCCATTCACAGTTTAGCTTTCATGTACACACAGGAAATGTAGTGGATGGTTTGCAGATAGGCTGCAATGAAAAATTCTGAAGTCAGAAATCTGGTTTATTGTTCTTCAACTAAAGCTATATTCACATCTGCAAAAGAAACTTAACAATGCTAGTTGCAGCCAAGTCAAAAACAAAGCTGTACATTGCTAACCAGAAAATCTCTGTTCCTGCTCAATGTTTAGAAAAGTTACTGTGTGGCTAATCTCCAAAAAATACTTCTTCAAGCCTTGTTTCTGTTTGGCCCTATTTTTCCCCCAGACTGTCAACTTCTTAAGGACAGATCATGGCTAATCATGGTTTGATTAAATGGATCCTTGGTGTGATCCTGCAGGATTCTTGTAAAGTTTTTGCAGTGGTAAAAAAAATTGGATTTTTGAGTCTTTTAATATGAGTGAATTTGATGACCTCCCCACCCCCAGATAATTGATAAAAAAATCACTAGGATTTTTGGTTTCAATCATGTTTGTGTTTGTCTAGGGAGCAGTAATCCTGTTTTAAGTGAAACTTACTTAGAAGAATGTTCTAGTTGTGTTGATGCAATATATTTACAAGCAGATGTGTTTATCATTACAGTCATCATTAATAGCTTTATGAGCCTACAGTGTAAAAATATTCAAAATAAATAGTGACAATATTCATTCCATCTCAAGGAGGTCAAAATATGCAAAGTGGACGTTTCATAGTAGCATTTGCCCAACATTGCATGCAGATATGGAGGATAGCGAAGCTGAAGAGCAACTGATTCAGCTACTTTGTTTAGGATGGCATTTTGATTTTTAAAAACAAACAAACTTGAAAGCCAGTTACTTAATTTAAAAAAACACCACACTTCCAGGTGACAGGAGGAGGAAGACGGCCTACATATTTGGGTATGGAGTCAAATTAAGTCCAACTTCCTGCCTAAGGATCCTTAATTCAGGAGGATAAAAGTAAAAGCACTCCCAAACTTTGTTTAAGACAAAAGTGCATGTGTAGATAGTGGTGCTAATGAGGAAGGCTCACAGCTTGGTGTCAGAATATGTATTTGACACATAGAGATCTTAAGTGCAGTTTCTGGCATCTCCAATTAGAAAGGTTGCCATGTAGTATGGCTTCCGGAGAGTATGGGGACCTTCTGCTGTTTAAAAAAAGGCTGTATGGACAGTAATCTCAGTATAAAACAGATTCATATGTAAAAGTGGAGGACATGACTGGAGAGCAGTCATGCTTGGAAAGTTTTGGAGTACACTCCTGTAATCTGGGAGTTATAACTTCCCCAACTACTGCATAGTAATGGTTTAAAGTAATTGTACCCGAATGTACCATGGCTATAACTCTCAGATATTCACTTTGTGTTAGGTTACTGCAGGGTAAATATAGAGATAATTTGGACATTTTACACTTTAGGCACTTCAGTATTTTTCTTCAAAAGTAGCATTGTGTCCAAAAAAGATAGAGAGATTACATAAGGCACTGCCCTTGTTAGAGCCATTAGAGTTCCTATATTGAGGAATAGTGCTTGTTCCCTCTGTGCAAAAAGGCAGTGATGGCATCAGCTATTCAGATGTTCTCAACCATGTAGAAATGATTTCTCTTTTGATGTGTTGCTTTGTTCTCTGCTTTGCTGACCTCTGACATTACATAGCTATTTTATTATATGGAACTTTCTTTTTGTGGGGGAAAAAGACATTTCCCATTGCATGTTTAGGCTTCTACTTTAATTTCAGAGATGGCTGTTTCAAGTTCTATAGCATAAAAGATTGTTCAGTATGGGCTGTTCAAAGTGGCACTTCTTATACTGCTGTTGTAAGGATTCCTGGAATACAGTATATGCATGCAACAAAAGGAAGTGGTAGAGTTTTGAGATGGTAGAACAGAGTATGCCACATCAGATTATATTCTGGAAATATAGATACACTCACATATATGAGCAAAATTACCTTTACATGAACATCCCCTGCAAGGGGGGGACACAATAGAGAGTAGTGTAGACTGTAAACTTTCTCCATGATTTGTTAGGTTTTTATGAAAGGTTTTTAAATTTAGTAAAACATGCAGAAATTGTACCCCACCTCCACCTGCAATCTTAAAATGGTACAAGCCCTGCCTCCCTAGTCAGCTATGTTGTACCTTTAATGATTGTGTAAAGGAGGGAATTTCAGCAGGTATTGCTTGTCATGCGACCAGGTAAGCTCTGTCTAAATAAATGTTTTCTGAATTGTGCATGCATAGATGCAATTAAGGCTGAACTTCAGAGCCAAAGTGCAAGACCTCACAGCCCTTGCTAATGACCAGCAGCAAGTCAGGGCTAGAGAGAACAATTGCAAATAGGGTTGCCAGAGTGAAACCTGGAGATGGTTGTGCTTGTTGCACAAACACGGAACAAGCAACACCTGCTGAAGAGAAGGGCAGCTGTGCATCTGCAGGGTTACAGATGCTCATTTAACCATTAAAAATAATAATAAGTCATCCATTCTTACAGGGAAATAGAGCTGATTCCCAAGTAAATGTAAATCCCATGTAAATCCCAGACACCTTCCAGCTGGTCTTGTTTGAAATATGGGATGCAGATGCAAACTCACTTGTATTCCAATGTTATCATAACTAAAGTATTTAAGTGAATGAAAAATATGAACTTCTACATGCTGAGTTTTGTTTTGATCTTAACTTGAGATGTGAAGGCCTGGAGTAAAGGTGGAAAAAATCAGGAGAATCCCTTTCCCTCCCAAGCCTTTCTTCTCCAGGAAATTTACACACACACACACACACACACACACACACACCCTCAGTATTTGTCTGTTGCTAAAATGGATCCACTATAGTTGAGACTAAGGAAACTGTCACAAGGGGGACAAGATGTCCTTGTCCCATCCCTGTCCCACCCTTCCTGTGCGATTGTACAAAGAACATATGATGTCATCATTATCGCATGGCATGTTCTTATCGTGTGATCGTGATATGATTTTCAGATGACATTGCACTTATCCCATCCTTCTCCTGCCCCTGAAGTGGCATGGCCCCATCAGTTTGTATTAATGAAAACTCACATTAATACAATGACGGGGCCACTGAAGGGACAAGGATTGGATAAGTGCAGACGCGATAAGGATGGGATTGATCCTTCCTTACCTCGTGTGATAATCTTCTAACAGTTGGATTTAGGCCAGGGTCTCTAATTACCTAGTTACATCACTTGGAATGAAAACACTTTTCCTACCCCCAAAATCCCTTTGCAGTTCAGTCCACCAAAAATGGTTACTCCTCCACCTGCCACATACCTCTTTAGTCACTTGTGGTAGATTGAACAATCAAGCGAGCAAGAGAGAGATCCACTTTATTCAAACTTCCCTGCCTGATCTCCTGGAGGGAGTTCTTACTTGTGATGATGTAACAGGTGCAAAGTAAGCAGATAAGTAGGCAGTAATTGAGGCTGTGAAATATAATTAGCTAGCCAGCTCTCTCTGGAATGACATCAACATGCTCCATGAATTACTTCTCCGCCTTTTGTGAATGTGCATGCTTTGTACTGCACAACATCACTGCCAAAATGTACAAAATAGTTTTGTTACAAAGGGATCAGTTGGTGCATATTTTTATGCAGCATTTCATTAAAATATTTGAACTGATTAAATCAGTGCCTTCTCAGAGCATATTTATTATGAGCTTCCAGAATTCTGCAGAAGAGGTAGGAGATGAGATATAGGCACTAAGCAGTGAGGCCTGGGAGAACTGGGAGTCAAGCCTCCTTACTAGATCAGGCTGAGAAATCTTTTGGGTCAGGAACAGAGCCTGGCTGCAGGTGGAGGACAGGGCTGCTGAGAGAGGTGCTGGGCTTGAGGCAAGATACAAGATAACCCTTTCCCCCTCAAATTTAGTAATAGAATTTATAGCTATTCTCAGGGTTTCAGGTATTTAATATTGAGGCTAGTTGCCTGGGCATAAAATGCCAATCTGATCTCTCAAGGCCTGGGACCTCCAGAGATCTGGAGACTTTGCTACCCTCCCATCCTCTTTAGCCCTGGTAAAAGGTGAGGCCGATAAGTATGGAGCGAATAGCAGGATCTCTCAAGCTCTGCAGCCTGTACTTCACTCTCCACAATTTCTTTACCTTCAACTGATATTTCACATGGTCCTTTGGAGACCCTGAAAGGGCTACACCAGTGCATTTCAGGCTACCTGAAGTAGAGGACCAGCAAATATTCCCCCATTCCCCCAGTGTCCAGGCATCAGTATCATATTTATACCCAGACAGCTAGCCTCAAGTAATAGTGCTGGATTAAGGAGTAGCCTAAGTAACATGCCTACTTTTTCATGGGGAATGCAGTCCCATGTAGGGTAGTCTGCTTACTCAGTTCCAATAACCATCTTCTCCCAGGACTTTGATCTTTTTAAAAAAAAACTTATTAAAATTTTTGAAATACATTAAGAATTACAAATATTAAATTGAAGAAAAAGAGAATAAAAGAGAAAAGAGAAGGAAGAGGAAGAGGAAGGAAAAGGTGACTTCCAATTTTCCTTTCCTTTCTCTCTAAAAGGTACAACATATTTACTTTTTTCTGGTAGTTTAGTCTTGCTAATCATCAACATCAAAAGCTACAAAGTTATTTTTTTTCCCACACAAAAGTCTATAAGTGGTTTACAGGCATTGAGAAATATCACTGACGACGCTTCCCTAATCAAACCCGACATTTTCTCCATTTCTACTAATTTGCCAGTTTCAGAGTAATGTTGAATTCTTCCATCTTTGCACATAGAACAATCTTGCTGCCATGCTCACATACTGAAGTAATCTTCCATGATTCTTTTCCATTTATGCATCCATCAGTCCTCAAATAAAAAGTTCCAGTTTTAGTTTAATATTAATCTTTTTAATCCTCTGCATTAATGTGTGTACAGCTGACCTGCCATACCCACAGAATCTTTATCCAGAAATTCAATCATCCACAGCTTGAAAATATTTTTAAAATTATAAATTCCCAAAAGCAAACCATGGTTTTGCCATTTTATATGGGGGCCATCATTTTTCTACACCATTGTATTTAATGATACTTGAGCATCCACAGATTTTGGTATCCATGGGAAGTCCTGCACCCAAATGCTCGTGGATACCAAGGGCCCACTTTGTTTGGATCCAGTTTTTTTAGAGCTTTTTCACATGTCCACCACACATACCTATCTTGTTGATGTTCGCTTTCATTACTTACTCCAGATACTGGCTCAGAGCCTTACCTGACTCAGGTAACAAAATACATCCCTCTTTCTGTGGCATATCTTAGGCTGCCATCTAGATATAGGACTGATATGGAGATGGCTAAAAGTACAATTTCAATGATGTACAAAGGGAAAAAGGAGGATACCCTTAGATTGAGAGACAGTGAAATAGTTAGCAGTAGTGGGTCCTGTTACAAATAACTAGGTTAATTGCACATTGCATATCCTTTATCCAGAATTCTAAAATCTGAAATACTTCAAAATCCAAAATTGTCCCCATGGGGAATAATGCACAAAATTATTTAAAATATTATTTATAAAATTACTTTCAGGCTATGTTTATGAAGCCTATATGAAACATAAAAGAATTTCATGTTTAGACTTAAGGTCCCATCTCCAAGATATCTCATTTTGTATATGAAAATATTCCAGAACCTGAAAAAAAATCCGTAACACTTCTGGTTCCAAACATTTTGGTTAAGGGAGATACAACCCTTATAACATCTCACTTCGACTTGATAATGTATGTGCTTTGCTTTGACCTTCTGTTGCCTTAAGGAGGCTACTATTTTAATGCAAATATTCCACTCATCTCAATAGACCTATATTTGAAGTGAAAGGGAGCTTGGGGTTACAACTTTGGGAGCCTGAAGGTCATCTATGGTCTCACATTTAGTCTTTTTTGGTCAGTAGGACTACAATTTCTCAAGAAGCGTGGGTGTCCCAATATGCAGGAGAGCTACCTGTCCAGCCACAGAGAGTTCCCTTGCCATCACCACCATCATCATAACCATCATCATCATCGTCATCATCCCCTCCTCAATCATGCTTATGTCTGCTTTATTAAGTTCTAATTGTCAGTTTGAACCTTAGTCCCATAGGATTTTTATGTCACCATTTTCAGCAATATTTTCAGGCTTATGCTCCCACCAATTCTTTGTGGATGAAACTCATGTTTTTGTATAAACTCCAATGCATGATTGAATTCATCGATCTATTTTTATTTAATTTGTGTGATCTTGCTGAACAAACTGATAATGAGTTTAAAAGTTCCAGTTTGTTTTTACATAGGTGAAGTTTCCTATCTTTATCCAACAGACAAATTTTTTACTTCATGCCGTTTATTTGAACTGCCTGTTCTTAGCCACAAATATAAGTCCTTCAGTTTCTTTCTAGGCAAAAGGCAACTGATAGTTGTCTGAGAAGCATACATAATTACTGAATCTTAGATCCGGTTTGATTTTTAAGATCTACAACTACAA
The DNA here is from genome assembly GCF_019175285.1 of Sceloporus undulatus. Classification (NCBI taxonomy): domain Eukaryota; kingdom Metazoa; phylum Chordata; class Lepidosauria; order Squamata; family Phrynosomatidae; genus Sceloporus; species Sceloporus undulatus. The sequence goes on along the minus strand of NC_056522.1, from coordinate 163,976,765 downwards.
TTTAGCTTCAACTTTCAAGAATTAAAGCTATTGATTATTTTAAATTAGTCATTGTTTTGAGACAATAATGAAGGCTAACCTACAATGAACTACACCTTGAAAATCCTAAATTATTTCAGTGTAAGCTTGTCCCAGCTACTTAACTACTTTAAATGCAAAACATAATAAGTAAATTAACAAAGTAATTGCTTTCTTTTCTTTCAATAATCTTAACTTTGTGGCATTGTAAGATAGCAGGTGGAGAAAGCTCCTGTTCTATGGCAATTAAGATTTGTGGATTATCTTTCCTGAAAGCAGTTTAAGGGTGCATGTCGGGTGTTTTTTTCCCCGCATGTAGAAAGAACAGTCTGTGATGTGGCCATGAGAAGGCCATGCAAGTGCTATTTTATTGTGTTGGCTCTCTTCTATTCTGCTTGAGATGCAATAACAAAAATTAAACTCTAGGCCAGTGGTTCTCAACCTTCCTAATGCCATGACCCTTTAATACAGTTCCTCATGTTGTGGTGACCTCCAACCATACAATTATTTTCATTGCCACATGCAAATACAGTTGGCCCTTCTCATACACAGATTTTTTATACACGGATTTAAGCATACACAGTTTGAAAATGTCCCAAAAAAGTATAAATTTACCTTGATTTTCCATTTTTGATTAGGGACACCATTTTGCTATGTCATTATATTTAATGGGACTTGAGCATACACGGATTTTGTTATACACAGGGGATCTTGGAACCAAACCCCAGCGTATAACAAGGATCCACTGTATGTGTTTTCCAATTGTCTTAGGCGATGCCTGTGAAAGGGTCGTTCAACCCCCGAAGGGGTCCCGACCCACAGGTTGGGAACCACTGCTCTAGGCCCACCAGAGATGCCAACTTTTAGCAGTGTCTGAGGTATTTTTCCTTAGCAGTAGTAGAGTGTGGAAGCACCAACTCCATTTTCAGTATTTGGCACTGTACTGACCACCCTTGAATATGAAGTCAAAGGCTTTCATGGCTGGTATCCATAGTTTTTTTGTGGGTTTTTCGGGCTATGTGGCCATGTTCTAGAAGAGTTTCTTCCTGATGTTTCACCAGCATCTGTGGCTGGCATCTTCAGAGACTGAAGACCCTTGAATAACACACAGAAACAGTTGACTTCTTCCATGTCCTTGGAGGCTCTTTATTTCCAGTTGTTGCAATTTATACAAGATATTAACAAACACTTCTTTCGACTCTCATCAACATACTTCTGCTGTATCTGAACAAACCATCAATACTCTTGAACCAGTACACCAACCTTTCCACTCCTCTCCAACCACTTTCAACAACCCACACATATATTGGGTCTTAGTGCAGTTATATAGAACATATAAACTAAGGGTTGTCACCTGGTGCTACTTAACATTGTAAGCCTTTGCATCACTTCAAGTACTGTGACCTAACAATCTCAGCCACTTCAGCCACACAAAATATGTTTATACTTATCTTAAAGGAACATTGCTTCCAACATACTGTTCAGTGGATGCAGATAGAAGTGTGGGAAAATTTCCAAGCAACCAAAAATGGGTTCTTATTTGGAGTGCTTCTTGTCAGTGAAATTTCAGGCACCTGCACAAAATGCTCCATATTTGTATTTACATTATGCAATGCTGTCTTGAAAGATGTTCCTCTAGATTTTCCTTGGAATCTACAAGGTCATATGAATTTTGCTGCATAGGTAATTAGATCTTGGGCCTCAGTAGCCTTTTCTAACTAATGGTGGTTCTCCAGGTATTCAGTAGATATCCTGTTACCTGAAGAACTTTCAACTGGAGTTGGCAAGGATGGAACCTGTGGCTTTTAACATGCAAAGCATGTGCTTTACCAATCAGAAATGGCTTGTTTTCAACTTTGAGATCTGTCATTACATTTAATTTTAGATGCCTCTGATTGCTGAACAATTGGATGGATTATTTGATTACCAAATGCTGAAGAATGAAAAGTAGGACTTCTCAACGGACTCAGGTTGAGTTCTTTCTACCACCACAGTTAACAGAGCTCTTACTGTTAAATGTGATGCCATGTGCTTTGAAAAAAAAGGCTTCCAACCATTCTAGATTTTAAATGTATATGTTTATTAATGCACTCTGCTTCAACTTTCAATAGAATAGATTTCTACCTTTGTCAGCCATATGTTCCTCAGTGATTGTCTCCATTGTGTTCTCCTTTGTAGGTGAGCGTCCCTTTCACTGTAACCAATGTGGAGCATCCTTCACACAAAAGGGGAATCTACTGAGGCACATCAAATTACACTCTGGGGAGAAACCGTTCAAATGTCCCTTCTGTAGCTATGCTTGCCGAAGAAGGGATGCCCTCACAGGACACCTCAGGACACACTCTGGTGAGTCTGTATTCCCTTTCATATCTGATAATATTGAAGCAATGGAATCTGCGTTTAATCACAGTCTTCTTGTGATACGTGGAGACATTCAAAGTAGGCTCTGTTAGGTGCTATGATGCTTAAGTTTGGGTTACAGCTTTCAACTGTCCCTCAGATAGCTGTGATGGAGAATCAAACAATTGTTGATCACTTATGTTGTACATTTTAGTGTTTATTTTCTTTACTCAAAATAATTATACTGCTAAGAATAACTTTGAAGTATTAAGTTATTTTTAACAGTGTAATTATTTTGAGTAAAGAAATTTCTTTTATTGATAGGAGTGGAAGATTTGTATGTTTTTGAGAACTGGAAAGGTTTTTCAAGATTACTTTCTAGCTGTGGAAAGTCATAAACCAGTCCCCAGCTGTTAAACCCCAAAGATCTGTTTCCTACTGATAAGATAGACAATAGAGTAAAGAAGGGCCTCTACCACATTTAGGCTGGATGCTCCACTTTCATTTTACAGATCACTCCTTCACTGATAATGCTGAACATCAGTTTTTAAGATAAGAATTGCGGTTCCTTTCTCTGCAGGAAAAAATTTATCAAGCTATGCAGGAAGAAATAAATCTTCTAAGGAACAGACTGCTCAGGTGCAGGTGATGATCCTAGTCTACAAGGGATACCATCTTTGTAAAAAAAAAAACAGTTGACCTGCATTGGTTTTCAATTTTGAGCTTTCAACCTAAAGTGGCACATAAAATTTATCTTGTGAGAAGTTGAGCAACAAATGAACACTACCCAATTCCTTTATTAAACTTAACCTTTAGTGATGTCTTGTGCTAAATTTCACATCTAGTGTTTTGATTAGGTGTCAGAATAGGTTCTACTTTCATTGTGGAAAACTACTTTCCTACCCTGATGATTAAAAAAAAAATCTTCAGCTTCAAGTTACTCAAAGTAGGTCCTTCTTTAGTTTGTGCACAATTTTCTGAATGTTAAACACAGTGCCATCTCTAGCATTTTAGGATGGAAGGAATAGTGATGAACCACTGGTTGATTTCTGGTGGGTGACTTAGGGACTGTACAAACAGCTTGTTCAGGGGCGGCTCTGTGCCGTCTCTGGAAGCACTGGGATGAGGATGCGGCAGCCACACACCACACCCCCAACTCCGTGCAAATAGAAGCCGTAAAACACGGTTCCTATTTGCACCCTAGAAGGGCCGCGGCGCAGCGTTATGATGGCCTTTGTGTGCAGCGCCATTTGGACACTGCACATTGTTGACATCATCGTGGCGTGCCCCATCTGAATCAAGATGGCGCTCGGACGGCAGACTAGGGTTTCTGAGCATGTAAACGCTCAGCTCTTATCTAGCCATAGTCCGCGTACAGGCCGGCATAAAGTGCCAGTTTGAATACCCCCTTAGTGCTTGGGGGTGCCTGCTATTCTTGCAGGCTACAATTCCTGCATTGAGTAAATTTTGGTCTTATTGAGGAAGTTACTTCTTGTTAGAGTACATACTCATGATCAATGAGCAGAGACTGTTTATTTGTTTAATTCCCAAATATACAGTTTTATTGGTGGACCACAGGATTCTACTTTTTTAAAAAAAATTGGGGATGCAAGTTAGCCCCCATCTGTGTTGATAAAAGTTATTATGTTCTGTCATGTTAAACACACAAAAGTGCTAATATTGGTAGCACATATCATTAGTGACTAATTCATTTGTTCTCACTAATCTATGAAGTTCTAGCAAGTTGGTTACTATGTTTCTTTCAATAGGTAAAGGCGCAGTTTGCAAAAAAAAAAAAAAGCATTGGAAATTTTATATACAGGAAACCACAGCAATATCACAAATGGGGGCAAATAAAGTAGAAGTAATTAGTGGATATCTAGAATAAAGATATCCATCTTCATTTTCTTCATCTTTGCAGGCAAGAATAAATAATTCCTGCAGTTTTTCCCTGCTGGATTGAAATGGGAAGATTTATATTTAGTTCCCAATTGCTGTTCATACTTTGGGAAATATTTGTCTGTAAAGACTGCACATTATTTTCTATGTAGATACACACTTTGTATGCAGAAAAACAAACTCTCTGTGCAAAGGTGTACACATGGTGTTTTTATGCAGAAGTACTTTTTTTGGTAGAGAAATACGATTCTTGTGCAAAATTGCATGTGCTTGTTTTTTTTTTTAACAAAAAACATGTTTTTTGTGCAAAAATACAAATGGTATTTTCCTTGTGCAGAAATATATTTTTTCCTGTATTCTGTGAATAAAACATGTTTCTGTATATATATATAAAAAACAGGCATATTTCTTCAGAGATAAATACTTGTTCACACGAATTGTAAATAATCTTGCAGTAGCTTTTAGTCTTCCTGATGAGGTTTCTTTTACAAATATTATTTCCATCTAAAATTCCTTCTTAGTTGCTTAGTGCACAGTAAATACTTAGCGGAGACTAGGGAAAATGTAGATTATCAAGCAATTTGGTTTTTAACCTAAAATGAAAAGTTTATAATGTAAGGTACTGCACTTAGGGCAGAAAATGAAATGTACAGATATAGGATGTGTGATGCCTGGCTGAATGAGACTACATGTGAAAGGGATCTAGGAGTCCAAGTAGACCACAAATTGAACATGAGTCAACAGTGCGATGCAGCAGCAAACAAGGCCAATGTGATTTTAGGCTGCACCAATAGAAGTATAGCGTCTAGTTCAAGGGAAGTAATAGTGCCACTCTATTCTGTTGTGGTCAGGCCTCACCTGGAATATTGTGTCCACTTCTGGGCACCACAATTAAAAAAGGATGTTGAGAAACTGGAGCATGTCCAAAGGAGGGTGACTAAAATGGTGAAGGGTCTGGAAACCATGCCCTATGAGGAACGACTTAGGGAGCTGGGGATGTTTAGCCTGGAGAAAAGAAGGTTAAGAGGTGATATGATAGCCCTGTTTAAATATTTGAAGGGATGTCATATTGAGGAGGGAAGTAGCTTGTTTTTTGCTGCTCCAGAGACTAGGACAGGAAGAGATTTCACCTCAACATTAGGAGGAACTTCCTGACAGTAAGGGCTGTTTGACAGTGGAACAAACTCCCTCGGAGTGTAGTGGAGTCTCCTTCCTCAGAGTTCTTGAAACAGAGGCTGGATGCTTTGGCTATCTGTCAGGGATGCTTTGATTTAGATTTCCTGCATGGCAGGGGGTTGGACTGGATGGCCCTAGTGGTCTCTTCCAACTCTATGATTCTATGATAATGGGAGCTAAATGTGGTAAGAAAAGGCAGGATCTGCCCACCAAATGCACAGCCCAGAAAATATTTAGATTTACTGTATTGTCTTCTCCTTCCAATTTCTTCCCTAAAACCTGGAAGCAAGTCTCAATAATGTGAAAGGATCATATTTAGCATTAGCATTTTTAATATAGTGTCATCACTGTGCATGGTATTTTCTAAATAAAAAATAAAACAAAACATGCCAACAATCTAATTAGGACATGACACAAAAGGAAAAAGTGATAGCAGTGTGGGGAAGGATTAAGTCCAGCCGATACTGCCTCTTTTCTCCTCTTGAGGCCAGAACAGTGACAGTTGGGATGGATGGATGGCCTTTCATCAGCTTCTGGGCCTAGACATAGTGAAGCTGCACTTACCTCTTCTTCTCTGTTTCTGCAGCTATATTATATTGTTTTCAGGCTGCATTTGCTCACTTCACCTACAGCTTTACTTGTATCCTAAATTACTTGATGTGTACAGAGAATTTGTTGGCTTTGTACAATAGCCTAGGTTCTCAGTGGCAATCAAATGAATGCTAGTTCTTGATCATGAAACTATTGTGAACCTGGTCCTTGGTGGACATTAACTGCATTCCTATCTTTTGTTCTGTATAAAAGGACATGCAGTTTCGTCCTGCGAGCTTCCCATTTTTTAAACTCAATTTCAACCCTCTGGCTATTTCCCCATTTGTTTCCTTAATCAAAATAGGTCGTTCCCTTCTCCCTACTTCTCCTTCCAGGCTAACTGCACAGTGTTCTCCTTCCAAATAACTGCACAACAGGAAGTGTTGGTTTGCACACATTTTGCGTAATTGTGCTATGCTGATTTCTGGCAAGGCATGCAAGGCTCCCTGCCCTGTGTGTAGAACAGAGGAAGAGATTTATATCTTAACTAAATGTTGAGCTGTGGTTTCCATGTAAAATGGATATGAGAAGTCTACGCAGTTGTTTGGGGCTAGCCTGTTAAAAGTGGATGATAAGAATACAAACAGATGGTGGGGGAGGGACTTAGAAACATCAAAAAAGGCACCTTTCCTTGAGATGCACAAAGATTATTTAAGCTTTGTTCAAAGAAAAGCAAAAATTGGCTCTTTATATGGGCCTTTTGAGATCATGAATTTAATCCCATCATGTTTTCATCATTTACCTACAGGAGTATGCTTTCCTTCCCCTGTGGGGAGATTGTAATTCTTTAAGTCATTTCAATATGGTTTCTCTACCTGCCAGAATAGAAGCAATCATTCCAGGAGAATGGACAGGGTCACTCCAGAGAGGATCTGCTTTGACATCTTTTTTTAATGTCTTCTGCCAGGGCTCTTCACTGTATGGAAAAATGACTATTAAAATTCACTGTTTTTTATCAATTGAGGCAGCTCTACAAATTTTCTCTCAGGTCCTAAGTCATTTTTGTAGTAATCAAAGGCCACTGGCCAACTTTGCAAAAATAAGATGGGCCAGTCAGTTTTGAATGTGTCTATTCTCCCTTCTTTCTGCATTAGTCTACAAATTTGAGAACAAGGGGAAGGACGCGAGTTTTAAAAAATCTCAAATAAGTATGTACAGTCACCCCTCCATTTTCGCAGACTTGGAAACTGTGTCCCTTGCCTGTTCGCGGGTGGCAAACCGAGGTGGACAAAATGGGGCCTGCACCATATATGTCAACAATATCTCACTTCTATCTCAACAGTTTTTAAAAGAAGCTAAAGATGGCTCACAACAGTAAATTAAGACAAATGTAATAAAAGGGATCACTAAAAGCAGTTGAACACAAAAACCACAAAGTAGCTGTTAAGATAATTGAGGCATCTCCATTAAAACCAGAGCCAGCCCTGCTCACCGGATGATTTCACTGAAAAGTCAGCTGGAAAACTGAACAGGCTCACCAGGTTCAGTAACTAGTTCAGTCAATGTCAAGAAGACAGCTAGGCATAGCTGTAGCTAGGCTGATCAGGTGCAAAGAAGGACAGATGTTTCAGCCGTAAGAGAGAAGATAGGGATAGGCTTGAGGCCTTTCTTCAGAGAAAGTTTGAAAACACCTGAACCAGAGGAGAACCTTTCAGGGGTTCAGAGAGAGATGAACTTTGGGAACTCTGAGGCTAAGTAATGGCAAATATGTTACCCTGCAGCACAATACAAAAAAGCTTACATACCAGCCTTATGGCGTCTCATCTCTGTTGAGAGAGTGTCTTTTTCAGTGTGGCCTGAAGGTCAATGTATTCTAGATATCCCTGGATAAGGCAAAATTGTATATGGAGAACAGTCTTCAAACTCACTTTTTTCTTCTGTGAGAGGCATAAAGGAGATCTATGGAAAGATGTTCTGGAAAGTGTGTGCGTGTGTGTGTTAGTCAGGGTTGGGAATTCTCCAAGAAACCATTTACTGTACACACACATGCAAACATTGTGCTTTCTACCACACTGTTACAGGTTTTCTCCTTCATCAGCTAGCTAGTATCTGGGGACACTGCAGTGGGGCTTAGTTTGCTTTGGATCAAATGGTACTGGATATTTGGCTGCTTTTTTGCTCTCTTTCCAACTTTTACAAGTTTTATAAGTTTCTCTCTCTCTTTTTTTTTAACCTGTTGTACATCACATGGGAGAGTCTTCTAGGATTAAAGAAAGAAAAGAAAGAAATACCAGGTTATTGCCATAGCGGCAAAAACACACACAACACCTTGAAATCGTTGCTAATCCTACTATAAGGGTTGCTATAAATTGGAAATGACTTGAAGGAACACAACAACAATAACAACAAGTAGCTTTATGGGGTGTGTTTCAGTTGATAGAACTGATTTCTAAAGATGTCATAAAATAAACAGCATGAAATATTTGGGGGAATGATATGCCCTGTGAATACATATTTACTGTATGTATCTCTGTTCATCTGCTAATCCTGTTGCAACAATATTCTTCATTTGTTAAGATACAGAGCTTCATCTAGATGTTCCACCTATGACATGGGTTGAGGACAGCATCCTCTCTAAAGTATAGGTATAGTAAAATATGTCAGTAACCTGATAGGAACATAATTTTGTATCCTGGAATTGACAGAATACATAAGAAATTTAAACCACTAAGAATGGATGTGCAAAATAGCACACAATTGAAATTCTCTTCTAGTGTGGGTAGTAATGGATATATGACAAATGTGTTCAACAGCAAACAAAGCAAAATCACTTATTAGGAGGGGAGTCTACTCATATCACCGTGGACACACCAGATCTCATCCAGTTTGGAAAGCTAAGGCTTGTATGAGAGACCACTAGGGAATGACAGGGCAAAGAAAGAATCCTGAAGTCCAGAAGAGCCTATTAGAGTTAATTACATTGGGTTAGATGAACCAATGTCTGACCCAATACATGAGAGCGTCCCATATTTGTAAGTCATCCAGTCCTATGCCAAAGCTGTCAGTTGGCACAGTAAACCATAATAAAGATTTCCCGAAGCACATAGAAAGAGCAGCCCAGGATACATTGGCGCCTGAGACGAAGGACAAGGTGCCAATGGTCTGTCAGTAAACTTGAGTTCAGCATTGACAGTTAGACACAGCTCTCAGCCACAATGGAGACAGCAAACTAATTTGAAGGGCCTCAGCAGATATTGTGCCATGCAGATTCTCTGTCCTTCAAGGAAAGTGAACAGCCAGGAAATTCTGGAAGAACAACCAGGAGTTTGCTACTGCTGCCCCCCACCTATGTTTGCTACCTGAGCTGATCATTTCGCTCTGTGTGATAGTTAGGTGAACCCAATGTCTAGGTTTTGGTATTTCTGGCTTCACTGCTCATAGAAACTAAGTTATGGGACATATGGGTATGAACATCTTACCCAGTGCACTGTTCTCACTTTTCAAAAGTGCTGACCAAATACAGTTTTCTCTTAGTGTTCCTTGTCCGTCCTCCTATTCCCTTTGTCCTGCCCAAGAGCTGAGCCTGTGGGACTGGCATGTGTGGAACTCAGTAGTGGTGTAGCAAGGCTTCATGCCAGCTCCATTACTCATTCTTTATCCTGTGATTTCTCCCTTGTCTGCCGTCTCCACACCCTATGGGCCCCCCCATTGATCCATGCAGGGGAGTCAGAAAAACCTGCTTGTCCACAAACCTGTTCCTTCTTGCCAAGAAATGGTCCTGGTTCTTGTAGATGCTAGGAATAGATTAACCAAATAATATGACATGTAGAGCTTGTGGGCATATCCAGTGTACGTTATCTAGATATGTATTTTATTACAGGCACAGCGAATGTCCT
>NC_056522.1:163913252-163966895 GCF_019175285.1 Sceloporus undulatus | reverse complement strand
TTGCCACTTAATAAACAGAACTGTGATTTGTGAATTTTTTTCATAGCAAGTGTATTTCTTCTACACTTATTTCATTTATTAAAAAGTGGACTGACTCAATACCATTTCCTTGTAGTGCACACCCATTGAAATGAGTCACCATTTATATACATCCCATTGGTTTCAATGGGTATACTGCAGTTGAGATTAAAGTTGGAGTGAACTCAGTAATTGTATCCCACATGGGTTTAAAGCTTAAAAACACATGAAGCATCAGAAAGAATTAAAAATGTTTTAAAAATTACCTGAAGTGTGGTTTCAAGACAAAATCTATAAAATAGCAGCATAAAACAGATGTTTAAATCATTCAATCAGAAGGCTGATATCTAACTTGAAGATGTGAAGATACTAGGTGGGCCTCCTTGGAGAAAGCATTCCTAAACTGGGACTCTGCAACAGATAGTATTCTCACCCTTCTTATCTTGTGACTCACTTTAGATTGGGGGGGTGGGCAGAGAGAAAGGCATTGGGAGAAGACCTTAAAAATCAGGCAGGTTCCTGTTTCCTGTATGACTCTGTCTCAAATAAGAGAGAAGATCATAGTTTAAATGCAACTGCATTGATCAAAACAAAGAAGGAAATTAATCTGAATTACACTGAGGATGCATTCCAGTGCAAGGCTAATTTGCAATGATTTCAGATTAAAATGTTGGATTGTTCGGTAAATTTTTGAAAAGAGAACAATATAATTTGCACTTTGCATTTAATGTATGAAACTGCTGTTTTAATCGCTTCAAAATGGTAGTTTAGCATTTTTTTAAAACTATAAAAACTTATTTTAAAATATTTTAATGTGTTCTTAATTTTGTAAAAAGTGTTTATACCATTTTATTTGTCCATCTCCTCAGGTTCCTTGCGGGCTGGGAGGTAATATAGAAATACTGTAAATAAATAAATGAATGAAGTTTGTAAATGTATATGTGCTGAGAAACTGTTTCTTAGTACAGTTAGAACTAAATTTGCACATCATATGTTTGCTATTATTTATTTAGTTTTAAAATGTGTTTGTTCTGCCCTGCAGCACAGGATCTCGGGCAGTGCACAAGTCAAATAAATGTATACAGTTTAAAACAATTTAAAATTTAGAATGAGAAACACAATTAACATAGACTAAGGACATATTAAACAATCTGGCAAGTTAAAACAGGTTCAGAAAGTTTAAGTGGTCTGAAGTCAGTCTGGAAGAAATAACGTAGGCATCAAAGGCTTTAATAAAAAGCTTTCTATAACTGGGGCGCTGCGGCAGAGAAGGTCCTCTCCATTGCTCTCATTTGTGGGAGATGGAGGAGAGTCCATCTTGCTGACATGACATAATATTGCAAGAGATGCTACTTTGAGTAGTTGGGGTACCAAACTGTTTAGGGCTTTGAATAATAAAGATAAATGACATATTTTCTTATTTGTAATATAAGAACTCAGGATCACCCAGTGGGCTGGATGTTAAAGAAAAACAAAAGTGAGTACTTACATGTTAATGGAATGGATTCACTGCAAGAACTGGTCACTGCTTTAAATGGCTGTAGGAATGAATTAGAAAATACAGTCAGGCGTTCATAGTCGTGAATTTTTTTTATCCATAATTCAACTTCCAGGGCCTGAAAATATTCAACAACAACAACAACAACAACAACAACTACTACTACTACTACTATTATTATTATTATTATTTCAAAAAGCAAAAAGCAAACCTTGATTTATAAAGGACATTATTTTACCACAGATTTTGGTATCCACAAACCCCAGAAGACACCAAGGAAAAAAGAAATATTTGCCCAAAATGGAACTCCAGATTTTGAAACATTTCTGAAAACCATTTGTAAAGGACAAACAGCAAAGACATTATCTTGCCTTCATAAGGTTTGGAAGAAGAATTAAGGAATAATGGTGTTAAAGTCGAAGGCTTTCATGGCCAGCATTCATAGTTTTTTGTGGATTTTTCAGGCTACATGGCCATGTTCTAGGAGAGTTTATTCCTCACTTTTCACCACCATCTGTGGCTGGCATCTTCAGAAGATGTCAGGAATAAACTCTTATAGAACATAGCCCAAAAAGCCCACAAAAAACTAATAATGGTGTTGCATCTCAAATAACTGTTTTTGTTACTTTTATAATCATTATACACTATAGGTGTATGTACCTATAGCTTCACTGCTTAGGTGCAGGCCAGTAGTATGTAGCATTCTGATTTTTTTGGTAGTAACTACCGTAAGTGTAACCATTTCAACTAATTTTGAATAACATGAAAGTGAAGAGTGTGTATGTATGCATATGTGTACACACACACACACACACTCTTGACTGCCATTTTACCTGGACCTTAGAACTGCAACCATAGCCTTTCAAAAATAGGTTTCTGTGCTCTGGGGCTTCATATTGTTTGGACAGACATCTTGGAAACATTGAGCTGGATTCTCCCAGTTGGAAAGAGGCAGCAGAACTGGATGGATCTCTGACATACCATCTTAAGAGACAACATCTGCAACATCTTGACAAAATGTAGGTCTATGACTCCAGAGTCATCATTCTTTCTTCTTTCTTTGGACCTTCACAATTTATTTTGCGCATGCCCAGCATAGGTACTGCTCTTCTGTGGATTTTGGATGTGATTGTAGTTTGCTGTAGCGCCAATAGGATCTGTTTTATGACCCAGCAGAGTTCTTCTTACATCATTGAATTCTTAATTTGAGGATGGAGCAACCCTGAGGGCAGACTGTGACCTCGCGGCCCTACTGCCTCTCACATACCCATAAAAAACCATAAGCTTTTGGTCTAGGTTCACTGATAATAACAGCTTTCTCATCTTTTTGCTTAGCAGTATCCTGAGTTTGTAACTTTGATTTCCACATCTAGCACTTTCTCATGGCATGGGGATAGATATGAGAAGGCAGTTTTATACTCTCAAGGAAAATGCAAGTTCAAGCAAACATTTTGGCAGGATGCCCCAGATGAAGGAAGATTTGTGTTCAGATTGTGGCCCTCAAGCCCTTGGCAAATGGCCCACATTTTCCTTGATGTTAAGGGGAAGGGGGGAACCACCTTGCATTGAGATATGGAAAACAGGTGATGTAATCAAAAGCACCTGCAGATAGAGGCAGCCCTGCTCGTCTTTTGCAATTTGCTGTTTAGAGATACGGTCGGCCCTCATTATCCATGGATTTTTTATCCATGGATTCAAACATCCACGGCTTGAAAACATTGTGTGTGTTTGTGCGTGTGTGTGTATCTTTGATTTTGCCATTTTATATAAGGGACACCACTGTACTATGTCATTATATTTAATGGAGCTTGAGCATCAGGTATCCACAGAGGGTCCTGAAATCATATGCCAGTGGATATCAAGGGCCCACTGTATTATGGATACTAGAGAATCGTAGCTTCAGTGCCAGCTCCAGGATTTGGGAAGCCTGCTTTCCCCAGCATATCCCCTGTTTGTCTCCATTGACATTGTCTCCATTGATCCCACCCTCCCAGGGATCTAGTGGGTTACAAATAAAGGTCATATTCACAGAGAGGAGGGCGATCAGCCATTGCTACTGTCTACTCTAGAAGGATTAGGCAGACAAGCAAGCAGTGGTGGTGGCTGCTCTTCATCACTACTTATCCGTTCAATCCAATTGAGTGATCACAACAGTATGGACAGGACCCTGGAGTTCCAGTGATGGTGTCCTATTCCAGACCATTGAGGGCTTGGCATCTGCCAGGGATGCCAACCCAAATGACATTACTGCTTGTATTTTTCTGATGTGTTTTTTGCTTAGCATGTTATTTCTAGCCAAATACATGGATGCATTTTAAAATGAGCCATTAGGGTCTTCCCCTTGTCTCTAGGGCCTTGGCTTCTGTTTGTGGGACAAATGTGGGGAAGCAGAATTGGTACTTTACACATTTGCCCATGTTCCTTTGTACCGACATGCCTACTAGCCTTATTTAGGATCAGTAAATTATACACAGCCAACCCGTGAGTGTTGAATGAGAGAGGGGAGACTTGTGAATGTAGATTTATCTATTCAGAGACCATTTTCCCATGGTGAGGTGCCCCATGCAATCCCTAGAAATGGGAGCTGCCGTTCAATGTATTGTATATACTCGACTATAAGTTGACCTCATGTATAAATCAAGAGCAGATATTGGGGGCAAAATTATGGATATTGATATAACCCATGGATAAGTCAAGAGTAAAACTTAGGGGCATGCAACAAAGGATCTAAATAATCAAACAAAGGAAAACAATGCCAAAGAATCTACAAAATTCTGGCAGGCATAATGATTTTGACTAACATTAAGGCTGGATGGAAAAGAAAGCAGAGAGAGGTCAGCGCTTCCAGGACAGGTTGCACTCTTGCCTTTCATCAGGGGATGGTTCCCATTTTAATAAGATTTAAAGTGTAGTATTTTCATTGATCCGTGCATAAGTCAACCTAGGTTTTTGGGGCCAATTTTTTGACTAAAATTTCTAGTCTTATACATGACTATTATATATAGTATTTCCTGCAATAATGCAAACTTGGATAAGGCAGCCTAAATGGAGGTCTGATATAAAGGGGGCTCAGTTGCGTGCAGGATATAGTGAGACCATTTAGTGGTCCTTTTTCTATAATAGTAACATAATCAGAATTAAATGCTTTATTTTTGTATTATTGTCTTAAACTCCTCTGTTTGATCCTTTAAAAGGTTTTGTTACCTTTGGTCTGTTTTTTGTTATCATACCTTTGTGTAACTTTAGTATCTGAATTCCTTCAGTCATTGGGTTTCACAACTGAATATAATTACAGAAGCGACACAGACAAACCTATGATCTTTTAAGGAATGGCAGGAAATTCCCCCAGAAGAATTGGGAAGGGTAATATGCCCAACAGGAATTGCTGCATTTCATACTGATGAATGTAAACTTATGGTTGAATAAGCAAAGGCTCTTCATTCAGCCTATAAATGCTCCCTCCCACCCATCCTTGCAGCATTTTAAAGATCTCATCCATGCTTTTGTGAGAATTTTCCAGTTTCCTTCATATTGGATCAAACTCTGCTTGTTTAAGGTATATGAAAAAATGTTTTGGCGTGGGGAGGAATAATCACTAGTTATAAAATAGCCCATCATTCAATCTTCCTTGTGTGAAGCACACATGAAAATATGTGTTTTCATTTTTCCCTGTCTGTCTGTCTGTCCATCTGAATACTATCTCTCTTTTAATGAAACTTTAGGGTCATAAGGAAACAAGCCAGGCATACAGATTTCCTTTAATGCACCTCCATGTTCACAGTTCCCCACAGATGTTGTTTTGGAATAACCCACAACATCAGGCTTTTAGCAGGACCATGTTCCTTTGATTTTTTTCATAGCACCTGGAGTCCCAAGGGTGAGTGGGTGGAATGTAGGATATAAAATGCAACAAAGAAAGGGGAAAAAACTAGTCGTGGGCTTGTATTCTTTTCCCACCCATGACATGGAGGGAGGGGAACAAATACTGAAACAAAAGTGCACTAAAAAAAGTTCTGCCTTTTGCAGAGTCTGGCTTTAGTTCACCTTCAAAGGTCAAAATTAAAAGCACATATGGCCATATCGATATAGACACTAGAAAGGCTTTCCACACATAGAAGATTTTCACACAGCATCGCTATATCGTTCCTTTAACCATCCCAAAGTGTAGTGGAATGATCATAACAGATAGACGATTCCAAAAGATTTTCACATGAGGCTGTTAGTGTTCTTAAAACGTTGATATATCAGAATTCAGAAATAAATGATTACAAAATGATTTCAAAACAGTTGAATTGCTGAATTCTGATATATCAACGTTTTAAGAACACTAACAGCCGCATGTGAAAATCTCCTTTTAAAAAACCTGGAGGAAATGCTTCTTTGACTATTACTATGCAGTGTAAAATGGCTCATCCCACATACTCTTTAGTGTCTCATGTGAAGCTCCTGGATGAGGTCATTTGGAGTTTTGGACTCTGCTTTTCCTTGTTGTCAGATTCAACTGGAGCTGCGCAGATACAGGACAGGAGCTTGAATGTTGTAATGGACTGGATTAGGGCCAAGAGTGTCCCACTGGTGGGAATTATACGCTGTGGAATATGGTTGCCAGGCGAAATAAGAATGATAACAACACCTGCTAGAATTCCCTTTTGCATATAACCATTGAAGGGACTGGAACCCTGTCCTTTATTTCATCTGGCAACCCTTCTGTGAAACACTTCACAGGTGGAAGAGGGCCCTCTCTGCTATGGCACCTTGGTTATAGAAAAACACCCACACAAACACACATGCATGTACCCGCTTTGGAGGCCCAGTCAGCACAGATGCTGTCCTCATTCTGGCACCAAGTTAAAACTTTTTAAAATGAAAGCCTTTAAGACCTAATAGATGTCATCCAAATCTGAATATGTGCTTGGTTTTAATTTGTTTTAACTTGTTAAATTGTTTAATATGCTTTCAGTCACTTTAAATTATCTTCTATTTTTCAAATATGTTGAATTATTTAAGCTGAATTTATTTGCTGCCCTGAGACTCCACGATATAGAGTGGAATATGAATATTTTAATAAATAAATAAATGTCATTTGGCCAAGATGCCCATACAGAATCTCAGAGCTCTTTAAAATGGTGGTCTCTGTGTCTCTCATCAAGGTGGAGTCCCATAACAATTACATTGCAGTCAAGAAAATACTGCACAGGCTGTATAGACATGCATCAAGACATAAGATTCATATGTGAGAGTTTCCTCAAGGAAATAACCAATGAGAAAAAAAAAATTCCCCATCATTTGTGAGGGGTTTCTTCAGCTTTAGGAGGAGAATAGTGGTAACCATCCCATGGTGGCCTGATGTTGCAATGGATGCATTTACTCGTTGTTGTTGTTGTTGTTGTGTGCCTTCAAGTCATTTCCGACTTATGGCGATCCTAAGGTGAACCTATCATAGGGTCTTCTTGTCAAGATTTGTTCAGAGGAGGTTTGTTGTTGCCTTCTTCTGAGGCTGAGAGAATGTGGCTTGCCCAGGGTCACCCAGTGGGTTTCATGGCCGAGCAGGGATTTGTACCCTAGTCTCCAGCGTCATAGTCCAATGCTCAAACCACTACGCCACAGTGCATTTACTTTTAAGATCTCCTTAAATGCTGCCATACTCGGATCATGTGGTTAGTGCTTTAGGGTGAAATCAAATTGAGATTTTTATGCTAGATGGATTGTTTTGGTATTGAGAGGCACAGATCAGCCACCATCACATGAGTGTTTTAACAAACCAGAGTACATTTATCTTCCACACTTGGATGTGAATTGTAACAATTCTTTTGAACACACAAAAACATTATTTGTCTAGGTTCATGTACATTATCATGAAGTTAATGTTAATAATCAACATGTTAATTTCAGATCTTCCATAATGCAGTGAACAAAATGAATATTCTAATTTCAGTCTTACTAAAATCACTACTGTTCCCAATTGTTCTGAATTAATACTTTGAACTTGCAAGTTATTTGGTTTGGTTTTAGTCAGGTCTCCTTACTTGTTAGTATCTTCTTGCACTAAGAGTTAATTAAATGCTATTGTGTCCCTTATTTATTTCTAATAGTGAAGAAATTATTGGGATTAGAGAGTAATGTGATATAGGAAGCATTTAAAACAACAACAACAACAACAACAGTTTGCTATGTACCAAGGTAAGGGAGATTTTATCCTAAAAATGCAGTGTGCATATCAATATTCTACACAGATTTGCTTAATTGTAATTAATTAGCATGTTATGCTGAGTCTAATATTTCAATTTGTACAGAGAGTTTGAAATTTGACTTTACAGCAGTGGAAAATAGAAAAAATATTTTTGACATACATTAGTGTCAGTAAAATAAAGTTCACAGAAATTTTTATTCTGTAATAGATTATGGATTATAAATAAAATCCGTAATATCATAATGAGAAAGTATCTGGTTTACTGGGATAGTTTGTCTTTACTAAGCTGAAACAACAACAAGAGGAGGAGGAGGAGGACAAAAAGTAGTAGCAGCAGCAGCAGCAGTAGTAGTATCCTGCTTTCCCCATAAAATTAGGACTCAATGTAAAAGAACAATACGATCAAAAGCACACAAAAAGCTACATTAAAACAGAATTAGAAAAACAAACAAAAATAACACATTAAAACGTCATCATAGGATTTTCCTGCTCATCTGTACTTCATTCACATTGAGTATGACTGTGGCAACTGACACAGAGGGGGAACCAAAGTAAGTAAAAACATTTATTTCTGTTGATGGGCAGAAGCAGCCACATCACTCGTTAAGCTTTGCTGCTGATATATATGCATGTAAATGTGCACAGGAGGTCATAGATGGTAATGATAACATGGCACCTGCCAGCAACCTAAAACAGCATCACAATTCCATGTCTAAAGTAAACCTCACTGAGTAGTTCAGGATGTGGTACTGGAGCTGCTTTTCAGTTGAAAAGAGTTACAGTGAACAACTGCTTCAATTATGCATGCCACATACAATCATTCCACACACACACCACATGCCCCAAACAAAACCAGACATGATGAAGGAGTTTTAATCCAAACCTGTCTTATGGTCCCAGGGGTCATATGATTGTTATTGCAGTTCAAATCCCTCCAAGTGCACTGTACCACCACTTTTCTGGCCAAAAAGAATAGCCTCTTCTAAAATTACCCACAGGGGTCATTTCACCTTTTAATTAGGCTACAGAGCTCCTTTCCATTCTCTAACATAAAAAATACATATTTCCCAAGACTAGAGTGAATGTTGAGCCACATTTTGTTTTGTTTTGTAATGCCCAGCTGAAGTGTTGTAATGCTGCAGCTGAAGAGATGCTGCAGGCTGAGTTGCTGGAAAATGATGTGATCTTACTTATGGGCACTTGTGGCATAAATAAGCAGTTATGGCAGGAGCTCAAAGAGTTCCTCCAGATGCCTGTTGTCAAGGCACTCCATGACTGGAAGAGCACTGTGGGCATTTACCCCACTGCTCCAATCTCTAGTGCCTCATAAACACTTGGGCTGGGGCACTGCCAAGCTGCAGATGTTGTTGGGAGGGCAGGTGTTGTCAATTACAACTGTGATGACAGACCTTCATCATTGTAGTGATGAGGGCAGTGCAGGATCTCACAGCCTTGACAGACTGGTGATAAAGGCCGTCATCGAGGTGGAATGGGGATGTGGTGTCTGCACAACACATGCCCCGACTCTTCCCCCATGCTGGTGTGATGCTGCGCTCCCCACCGCACAGCAGGCAGCATCACAGCGCTCCTCTGGTGTTGTGTCCACATGACACAGCACCAAAGGAGTGCTGAAAACCTGCAGTACGGGCAGCTATGGCGCCCTTTCTGCTGTGCAAAAAGGAGCCATTTTTTACAGTTACTTTTTGCTCCACGGAAAGGCCAGATCAAGACCATGGCATATAGTTGCTGCAGCCCTGATCCAGCAATGAAAGGGCCACCCCTTAGGGGCAGTCTATTCAACCTCACAGTCATCATCTTCTCTATAAGAAGGTGTTTCAGAATACATCCATTTGCTTTAAAAAATACATCAGATTGAGTAGAGATCCACACTTCTGCCACACTGCAGAATTATTGCAGTTTGATACTGCTTTAACTGTCATGGCTCAATACTGTGGAATTCTGGGATTTGTAGTTTGCTGTGGCACTGGAGCTCTCTGACAGAGAAGGCTAAATAGCTCACAAAACCACAAATCTCAAAATTCCACAGCATTGAGTCATGGCAGTTAAAGCAGTGTCAAACTTTATTACTTCTGCAGTGTGGGATTAGCCTGAATCTTCACGTTGAGTGTCACTGTGGCAACAGCCAAAGAGGGGAACTCATTCTGATACATGTTTATACAAAAGGTTGTATTCATGTCACTCAATTACAAAACACTGAAACTCCAGAATTATTTATTGTTGTTGTTGTTGTTGTTGTTATGCCTGTGCACTAGAGTGAAAAGACTAGCACTTTTTGTTGGTAGTCTTTGCTCCTCAACATTCCAGTTTATGCAAACAATGTATTTTGTCCAAAACATATTTTATATAGTCTTTTTGCACAATTCAGTCTTTTTGCAGACAAAAAACATTTGTGAAATTTTTGCAAATAAACCTCCTGAAATAAATAAATAAATAAATAAATAAATAAGCAAACCTCTCATAATCTTGCCCAATTGAGAGAAATCATTTGAAAAATATAATTCTCCCATCCACATTTGAATTAAGTAGAGATTTATATCCCTGAGAGGAACTATGGTAGCAGCTTCCACATTTTATACAGACATTGCTGATCTAGGGACTCTAAAGCAGAGGGGAGATTTTGTTTTCTATTGCATCTCAAAATAATCTTATTATTGGAAGTTCCTGCTCCACAGTATGTGAAATTCTCCGTTCGAATAAAAATGAAGAGTTAAAATAAGGAAATATATAACTTGTAGTGGGGGCTGGTAGACTTGTTGTGTGCCTTCAAATCACTTCTGACTTATGGTGATCCTAAACTGAACCTATCACAGGTTTTCCTGAGGCTGAGAGTGTGTGACTTGCCCAAGTCTACCCAGTGGCTGAGAAGGGATCTGATCGTTGGTCTCCAGAGTCATAGTCCAATACTCAAACTGTTACACAATGCCAGCATACTTGTGGTGGCTCTAGTGCCTTTAAAAGTTAAGTGAAATAAATACGGAGTATTGTGCAAGTTAGATTTCTTCTAAATTAAATTACCACTGAGTTCAGTGGAATGAACACTGAGAAGTAAATTCAGCTGAGTTTGTCTGGATCAAACCTGAAGTCTATGGCCAGTAAGACAAAGGGGAATTTGGGACAAGCCTTCCGCAATGCTGTATTGAATTGAGGAACTGTCTAGCTTCAGATGGTGTTGAAAGCAGAGAGATTGTAAATTCTTTAGTATGTTGTATGGTGGCGAAATGAAAGAGACTTTCACAATCAATCATTAGGAGCTACAGATGGAATTTGTTTGGTAAACAGGGGAAGTACATTGTATTGGGTTCATGGAATGATTCCCAAATTTTGGCCCTCCATATCCTTTTTGGTGTTTAGACTTCAACTTCCAGAGGTCCAAGCCCAGTGTTGACCAGTGGGTCAGGGATTCTCGGAGCTGAAGTCCAAAACACCTGAGTTTGACAAGCACTGGCATAGTGCACTTCTGCATGGGTTGCACAGCAATTGTAATGGATGAAAACAAATTTCATTGTGAGTGTCACTGGAAGAAGAAAAGGACGATAAAACCTATGGTGGCATAAAGGATCTTGGCTGTAGCTTTTTGGTAATGGTTTCCTGATATTTAGAGAATCTTATTCTGAGCATTCTGTCAACCCCAGTTTTCTATGAGCTGATTGTATTCTCTAATCTCCCTCTATTGATGGAATGAAGTGAATGAAAGAGATGAATATATGAAAAAGAGAAGAAAATGTGGAAAGATTTTTTTTTTAAAGTACAGTTGAAATAGGAAATGTAAAAGAGACTTTTTAACATCCCTCTTGTAATGGTAGAATTCCTTTTGATTTCTCAGGATTTTGTGGTCTTTTAATGTGAAAGATTTAAATATGAAAAAACATATACCATTATTGATGCTTAGCCTTGAGCAGCCCAAGTTCTCCCTCTCTACAATCTTTTCCTTTGCTTCCAACTTGCTAATTGTGTTCTGCTTTGTGATATAGCATTAAAATTAACCACAATAACAAATGGGGGGGGGGGACTATTTTAAAAACTCTTCCACCCACAGTACAGTAAATGTTTTGACAAAGTTTCATTTTCAGTCCTAAAATACAGGCAATCCCCTATATATCAGTCCCAATTCCGCTTTTAGTCCTGCATCACCAAAGGGTTTTATTCTGGGTTAGATTCAATTTTGGTATCAGATTCAAATGCCAATACACTCCAACTGTTCTTTACAGGGGAGAAGATCCTTATTTTTTTATTCCATCCCTGACAAATCTCTGTTTTCACATTATCCCTGTTTTTCCTTTGGGGAAGATTTAGAATATTATTTTTAAAATAAAAACAATTCTAAAAGGCTAGATTCCCAACTAAAAGGCCTACTTTACACATGCCATGGCAGTTGGCAGCCTTACTCTTCTGTGATTTTATTGGAAGGACGAGACATGTGTATCACATCTGGGGTATTTATGCAAGTCTCACTCCCATTCTACTCTGAAGTGAGCAGGAGAGGAAATGTGAAGCAGAAGCCGTTTTTCAAAAAAGAAGTCAAAAGAAGGATGAAGAGATTTGTTCCTTATGCTTGCTATTTCTCTTGGACATTGCCCTTGGGTTCATATGTACTTTCAAAGGTTCATTCTTTTTCAGAATTTCCCCACTGGAATCAGGATAGTCAAGCTTCAAGCTCTCACACGCACCTCTGCCTTTTCTTTTCTTTCTTTCTTTCTGACTGTTTGCTTAGTGCAATTTTATGACTCAATTTGCACGTGGTGAATTTCAGATTTGTATCTACAGCTTCACCAGAGATCTGTGGCATGAATGGAGATCCAGTTTGTGATGAAGCATTCCTTTATCTTCTTGTGAATCATGAAAAACAATTTTTTTGACAGCCAGGACATCCCTGGTATCTCAACATAGTGGGAATATGGGATTATGGTGATTGCAAAATAACTTTTCCTGATTGACCCCCATACTTACAGAAGACAAATTGAAGGAGGAGTTTTTGCTGTTATTTCAGGGGGGGGAATGCAATTAGTTTTGAGGGAGCATAGAAGACTATACTTTTGAAAGCGTTATCATGTAGTGTGACAAAAAGTTTCCTTCATTTCCTTCCACTTTATCTGCAGTGGGAAGAAACTTGAGTTGAGGCATATAGTGGCTGCTAATCTTGTTAGAAGGACAAGTGTCACAATAGAGCTTTAAAACATTTCCTTAAGAACAAGTTAGCATTTTTGCTTAGCTTGCTGGTTGGCTAACTAGCCAATATACTGTATATAAGGAGAGAATAGGAAGAGCCATAATACATTTCCAAACTACACTGTAAGTTTTTTTCTAAAGCACAGCCTTCCCTTTCCACCAAATACATTTCCTTACACACCTATAATAGTGGGAAGTTATTACTCACCACCCCAATTTGATTGTTCAGTCCAGTTCACTGAATTCAGTAGACGTCCCAGGACCTTATTGCATACACTTTTGTCTCCGTTCTAGACATGGGCAGGGAACATGCATGGCTGAGTGAAAATGAAGTTTATTGCCTACTAAACTGTTGGCAAGGTGACCCCATGCCATCGCTGACCCTAAAGCATCCCTGAGCTGGGCTGAGGCACGTGAATTTTGCTCAGCTGGAAAGCTTTCTTGGTCATCTAGAATGTTTCCGACTGAGCAAAATTCATGTGCCTCGCCTGGCTTGGGGATGGGTTAGGGATGGCGATGGCATGGGGATGCTTTGCTGACAGTTTAGCATGCAATAAACTCCATTTTCACTCATCACACACGTTCCCAGTCTGTGCCCATAACGGAGAATAAAAGTATGTGCTATAAGCTCCCTAGTGTGGAACATACAAATAGGATTACTCTTTTTTATAAATGGACTGTGGGGATTTTTTAAAATTGACTGAGGTTGGGGGATCCACCCGTGCCATAAAGCAACAGAAAGGCTGTGAGTGGAGAGACTACAAACAAAGAGCTCAGAGGGAATGCTAATCCCTCACTGACCACATTTAGATGTTAAACAATCATCCCTCCAGTTCACATGGAGTACTTTCCCATGCTGTTCACCAACGGTGGTGTACAATCAGCACTGCTATACCACACCTTGTGTAGTTCGCCTAATCAGTGAATCTCTATTCCTGTTTTCCTTTCATTTTATAAAATCATTAGAATGCTATGAATTTGGCCTTTATCAAACAAACTTTTGCTTAGGTTGTCTATTCCCCTTGCTTTGTTAAGCCAGTTGTCCCTAATCCAGAGAGTTTCTTGGAGACCTTCTTGCCTGATGTTATCTTGGACTATCTCATAACAGTTTATGCAAAGGATGTAAGACTACATTTCCCCATAGTTGCACAGAAACCTTTCTTGGCTATTCTCTGTCCACCTGCACTGGGTATTTTTGCAGCTGTTGTTTTCATGGTGTGGGTGAATGTGTGATAGGAGAGTGGTACACTGAGTTAGAGAAAAGGGAAATGAGCAAAGGTTAGAGGACGGAATAACATTTGTAGGTGTTTTCCTATTCTATTTTTGTAATAGCACGATCCCATTGGCAAGCATGCTGCCACATTATTTTAACCCAAACCTCTGTTCTTTCCATAGTGGGTAAACCTCACAAATGTAACTACTGTGGACGGAGTTACAAGCAACGTAGTTCTTTGGAGGAACACAAGGAACGCTGTCACAACTACCTTCAGAATGTCAGTATAGAAGCTACTGGGCAAGTCATGAGTCACCATGGTGAGTGGAAGGCACAGTCTGAAGGGCTTGGTCTTCTTTTCCTCTTGGTCTTCATTTTTCTTTCTTCTAAAATGAAATTTGAATAATATACAGAAATACATTTATTACACTTGTGATGTTTCAAACATGAAACATAAATTCAGGCTCAAAATTATGTTTATGAGTTAAGAAAATTATAAGCATCTTTTTATTTCATTGTCACATGCAAGAATTAATAATCTCAGAAGCTTTTGCCCCATTGGCCAAGATTACCAGAGTTTTTGCTCATTTTGATTATTTTTTTTGCACATCTGTACTGTTTGTTTAAAAAACATTTATGCAAAAAAACTTACAAAATATATTTTTTTGTGTAAAAAACAAGTGCCCCCCCAGTTCCAAAGTGCAAAAATATATTGTGGCAAATGTCCATTTTCTCAATGGAGTGTCTTGATATGCTGTGCCACTTTTTCATGTTTAGAATGAGAAACGTTGTACCCTTTACATCACTAAAAGAAAACGGTTCCCGAAAGGAAAAAGGGAAGAGTGTATTTGCCTTTTCCCCAATTCAGCTCTTTGCACAGGAACAGAGTACCTGAGGAACAACATGGAGAGTCTCCCAGCTGGAAAAAAAACCCTGCTGTGTTCATTTTCTGAAGTGAACAGGCAGCCAATAGACACAGGAATTATGCTCATCGATGCCCTTGGGCTTTGGATCAGGATGATTGAAAGTACTTAACATGTTTTTAATTAATGGGACATATTGAGGCATGTCACACATATTTCATGTGCCATAAAAAGTTAAATTGGACAATAATCAATCTTGGTTGGTGTTGTGGGATGGGGGATAGTAGAACAAATTTTCTTGAATTATATAAATGTTGCTAGTCTATGTTGGGTTGGCAAATATGGTTGCTGTAGCCTGCTGTGCAATGCGGTTAGAGTTATGAACAGAAGAACATGAATGGAAACATTCAAGAGTTCTATTCACACATAATGACAAGCCATGGTTAGATGAAAAGGAGAGCATGCATAGAGTTATGAGCTCGCACTTCCCTTATGTGTTCTCCCTCCCTCCACTTCTTATCTTTTGCTAACTCTAGTTTAAATGAGGTCCAAAGTGACAAACAGTGGTTATTCCTTCTTACACGGTGGAAACATATTTTACATTGTAGTTTCAAGTTGTATGGTTTCAAGTCATAGCTTGGAGGCAAGACACCAATCGAGATTTGTTACCTCATATTATATGGCAGTAATCAGCAGCAAAAAAAAGAAGAAAGAAAAGGAGAACAAGCACATGAGAGGGAGCAGAACATGCTCCAAGAGTTGCTCCCAACTGCCAAACCATAGTTTGGTGTTACATTTAAACTGAGCCACTATAGTAAGTATTTTGAAGTAGCACACTATCCACTTTACTTACTGGCCCTCTTCAGTGAACAGTGGTTCAGCACTACTGTATTGTGGGGTGACTTGAAGCTGGGAACTGTACCCAGCATTATAATGCGTATTTTAAAAAAGAAAAGAAAAAAGGAACTGCATCTCGATTAGGAAATTTCATGGCCAATGAGTGAGTGGGTCAAATCGTAATCTATTTTTTATGAATACGTTTGCATAACCAACCAAGGCCTCTGGAACCAGAATTCAGAACCTTCCATCACTGCATCAGTTTGCCTCTTGATATCTGAACAGTATCTGTTTCTATGCTTTGGTTTTTTTGGCTGTTCGATGATAGGTTTTTAGGGCTGTGGAGATATTTCTGGTCTGTTGTGGGCTGATACTGTTGTGGGGAGGTGTTGGTGACACACTTCACATTTCCATGCCACCGTAGTTTATGTCTTCTTTCTAAAGGGTGGAAAAATTTGAGTTAATTATTCAGAGAGGCCATTAACACCAGGCTGCCATGTGCACCAGGCTGCCATGTGAGCCTGCTTGAAGTGTGAGATGCTCACTGAAGGCCCTGTAGCATGTCCCACTGCCACAGTAGTCAAGTTTGCAGGTATACAAGGCAAGGCTTTCTCTATAATGACACTTTACTTGTGAAATTCTTTCCCAAGGGGAATTAGGTTAGTTCTGTCTTAGTTGCATTTTTGGTGGATCATAGCAATTGCACTGTTTTATTAAGCCTTGGTCTTTAAAATCAGTTTTGACCCTTGGTGCCATTTTAATTAAGTGTGTGTTGTTGTTGTTGTTGTTTTAAAAATACTAAACAAACACCGGTAAGAATTCCAGTGTATTATAGAGTTTAACAATATCCAACTAAATGTTTCTGTATGCAGAATCAACTATTTCCCATCAGAACAGCCAGAAAACAGCCAAGGTCTACTTGGTCTTGCATCCTTTCTTAGGTCAGTAAAATGAGTACCTAGCTGGTCGGGGGCAACTGGCTTACATATTGTAAACTGCTTAGGGAGTGCTAGTTCACTGATAAGTGATATAGAAATGTAATTGCTATAACTACTTGTTATAAAACATAAAATTAGATAAAACAAAGTAAAACATTTCCTGACTTCAGTGACTTTCACCCAGTAGATGAATTTTCACTCTTCACTAAATGTTGACAACTTACATTGGCTGAGAAAAAAGGTTACTCCAATTAGAAAAAAAAAACCCAATCGTTTTTAAACTCTTCTAACTTGATTTTATTGATGCCACCACACTAAATTGTAGGTCTAATTCTGTCTAGATTCTGTAACAAAATCATAGCCCTCAATGACTAAAATATCCTATGCTAGTACAGAAGGGTTAAATAAATGCAGGGCAACATACTTTATGTCCCCAGGTTTCAAAAGTCTGATTTACACTGATTGTCACCAGTCACAAACTTATTTTATGTTGGTGCATTAGTAAATATCCTTCATTTCCAGACATTATTGGCTGCCTTGCCTAATTTTACATTTTTAACTAATGTGAATTTTTCTGACTTTAACTTATAAATGATGAAATATATTTTTGGTCTATCAAAATTATTGTTATTTCTATTTATTATCTTAAATTGATTTTATTATAAGCTGCCCTGAGATCTTCACATATTAGGTTGGTATATATAAATTCAGAGTTCATATTTCATTTATTTATTTTAGTGTGTGTGTGTGTGTGTGTGTGTGTGTGTATGTTTGTTTGTGTGTGTATAAACTCTGAACTTAAATAGCTTGAGGTAAACATGCTGGGAGAAATCTTAGCCATCAGTGGAAAAACGTTTTCGCTTACTTCTGAGAATTAGGGGGAAATGGAAAGTAGCAGGAAACATCTTATGTCCCTCTTTATGACCTCCCTGTTTAGGCCGTTTAACAGGTCAGCTATAATGATGGTGATTTTTCCTGATGGTCTTTTATTCTATTATCTTTTGAACTTTTCCTGAATTTCCACAATAAATCATTATGCGTTCAGTTGAACCTTACCCAGTAAGTTGACTTAAACTGAAAATGTAAGGCATCCGATGCACACCTGGTCAATTGGGAGTAAGTGACATAGACGGGCCTGTAAAGCATTTATTAATAACAGAATTGCTCTTAAACTTTGACATAGGGTCAGTACATACCAGCAAGAAGTGGCGTGGTGGCAGCAATAGTAGGGGTCGGGAGTGCGCAGCTCCTGAGCCCTAACATGGGTGGATGGTGGCATCATGATGCCCTCCTGTCCATATGGGGGGTGCCATGATGACGCCAGTGCCACACAGCATCCAGACATCACTTCCAGGAAGTGACGTCATGGCGGTGTCGTTTCTCCTTTACAGTGCCACAGAAAAGAAGCCGCTTAGAGTGGCTTCTTTTTGGCAATGTGTCAGTGCCGTGCGGTGTGGCTGCTGCGGCACTGACAAGTGGGAAAGACGGGTAACACAGAGCTGTCCGTCTGTACCGCACCTTAGTTTAATTTAAGTCTCACACAGTCAAAAGGAAACAAAGGGGGATACTTGTTGATCATCACTTTTGTATCTGCTATTTGCAGTCATTTTGAAAATAAAGATGGTTTATTATTATGTTTGTGCAGTTGTCATTGTTGCTTTTAATTGTGCTTTATTACCTTCAGTTTGTTTGCTTTACTGGCACTTGGATGACTGTCTTAAATGAGGAATCATTGTGTCTATCTCAGCATGAGTATCCTGTACAAATAATAAAAACTAAACAAGTTTACTGAGTTGTAAGATTTAACACTTCTTGCCTTGCTTGGCAGCCTAGTTACAAATAGATAAATAGACTACACTGTTAGTTACGGGGTTTCCATGAGCCAGAGCTTTTTTCTGGAAAGAAAAAAACATCCCTTTTCTAAGTTTATCCTGAATCAATTTATTATACTCAATACAGATTATTTGTAAAACATGTAATCAGGATAGTCAAGTTTAAAGAGCAGTTGTTATGGGTTAGGAGCCCAATAGTTGAAGGGTGCTTTATCCAGTTTTTTGACACTGTTTCATCCAGAGTCTTGGCATTTGTGTATGACTATATAACTCTCAGTAGCTGGTAATCAATGAAGACTTCTCCAGGAAGACTTCAACTGGCATTCTATGTCCAGTTCTGGATACCACAGTTCAAGAAGATAGGTGACAAGCTGGAGCATGTCCAGAGGAGGTCAACCAAAACGATGAAAGGTTTGGGCACCATGCCCCGTGAGCTATGGTTAAGCTTAGGAAACTGGGTATGTTTAGGCAGGAAATGAGAAGGGTAAGGTATATTAGCCATGTTTAAATATTAGAAAGAATTCCATATTGAAGAAGGAGCATGCTTATTTTCTGAAGCTCTGGGGACTGAGGGCCAAAGCGTACAGCCCAGAAGGAGCAATCTCCAGCATTGATTGCTCCGGGATTGCAGCGGCCACATGGCCTGTTCCCAAAGTGAGCCACCCCCACAGTTCCAAACAGGCCACTGGCAGGAATGGATTAAATCTGCTCCTTTTGCTGGTGGCTTTGGGCTGCCTTAGGCAGCCTAGGAGTGGCTTCCGGCTGCTTGGAGTGTGTGTGTGTGTTGTCTAAATGCCATGCCCCCAAAGTGGCTCGGAGCCACTTTATTTGGCTCTCGTCATGGAGCAATTGACTCACACACATTAGGAAGAACTTCCTGACAGTAATAGCTCTTGGGCAGTGGAATATGCTGCTTCAAAGTGTGGTAGTCTCCTTATTTGAAGGTTTTTAAACAGAGGCTGGATGGCCATCTGTCTGGATTGCTTTGATTGCGTATTCCTGCATGGTAGGAGGATGGTCTGGATGACCCTTGTGGTCTCTTTCAACTCAGTGATGCTGTGATTCTATGATTCTGTGTACTGTTTGTGCTTTAAAAATCCCAGAATTTGGAAGCCATGCAAACAAACCATTCTTTTCTGTCTTTTTATAAAGGATAAAAAAGGAAGTTTTGTTTTGTCTTGTTTTAAGCAGTATTAGCACCCTTTATAGATTGCAAGTCACTTTCTTACTTTAGGAAAACAAAGTGTACTATGTTTAATTTGGCTTGGCATGAAAGTATCATGTTTGATATATTATGGATATAGCTTATTGAGGAAATAATTTCAAAAACTTTTCAAAATATTATTGTTACAGATGTAGCTACACAGACCTGAACTACCTGAACTATAAGGAACCTCTTTGCTTTTGCTAATTTATGAGGAGCAAGCAAAACAAACAAACAACCCCCCCCCCCAAAAAAGAGCATCAGACACACATGCTTTAAAAACAGAAGACTCCATCAACATTAGTAAAATGAAGAAAATTAATTTTGTCTCTTCTAATCCTTCATAGACCAAGAAGATATAAAGCAGTTCTCACAAAAAGAAGTAAGAAAAGGAAACAAAGACCAGGAATTGCTATGTAATGAGACAGTGTACATATAGTCTTACATAAATATTTACCTGCTACACAGTAAAAATAATTGAGGGAGAGTTATTTTAAATATTTTATTCATTGTTATAGAAATGTTTCATAATCTATTTTTTCAGAAAAAAATGCAAAGAAAAATATCCCCATTTTTCTGTCTCCCACCTCCACCCCTGCCTTCACATCCTTGTACTGTATATGGAATATATTCATAAGCAAAAGAGATGGCTGTAAATTGAATGTTGTATGAGATTAAATCTCTGCTGCCTGTAATCTCAGATGGGGGGGGGGGGGGGGGGGGGGTAGATGTCTTACAGATATATAAAGATCTAAAGAATACCAAGACGTCCTGTTATTAATTCTTGGGTTTTGTACACTAAGGCCTGGCTCAACTTCAGTTAGGTTCATAGCATTATTCTGAATTTTTGGCCCATTATTTTTTGCATGGGAGTTGGGAGAGAGGGGCATTTGAGAAGAGCATTGAATGAAGGCAATTCATTTGTGCCCAAGAAATGTTCCCTGGTCTTCCAATTTACCCGCCAGCTAGTCACAAGCTTAGGCAAAACAAAGAATTATAGAGTTGGAAGAGACCGCAAGGGCCATCCAGTCCAACTCCATTCTGTCATGCAGGAAATCTCAATCAAAGCATCTCCAACAGATGGCCATCCAGCCTCTGTTTAAAGACCTCTAAGGAAGGAGACTCCACTTCACTCCGAGGGAGTTTGTTCCACTGTCAGACAGCCCTTACTGTCAGGAAGTTCTTCCTAATGTTGAGGTGGAATCTCTTTTCCTGTAGCTTGCATCCATTGCTCTGGGTCCTACTCTCTGGAACAACAGAAAACAAGCTTGCTCCCTTCTCAGTGTGACATTCCTTCAAATATTTAAACAGGGCTATAACATAAAGTTCAGGAAGATGACAGGCCTAACATATAAAGAATTGCTGTAACTGTAGAATCAGAACAGAAATGGACAGAGGAAGGAAAAGACCCCCTTCCTCCCTCATTGCTCCCTTCTTTTCCATCTTTGGCATCCATCTGTAGGAAATTTCCAATGCTTGCTGCAGGGCAATGCTTGAGATAGGGTTTGTAGTCTTAGCCACACCAGTATGTAGTGGAAGTAGGCTCAGCTGCGATCCTTAGGCATTCTTTTTAAAACCAACATCATCACTATCATCATCATCATCAATCATAACTGTAGCCATACCAGATAACATTTTGCACTACTCCCAGGTGGCTGGAGCAAAAGCATTTAAACATTGCAGTACTTGGGGTGAGAGAGCTACAGTTGACAAGAATGGGATGTTTTCAGCCAGCCAAAACACATACTGTTTTACTCAAACCATTTTACTGTTTTTACTGAAAATCTAAGAAGAAATTGAGTGTCATTAGTAGTGAGGAGAGATGTAGCAAAAGCAGTCAAAGGATATAATGCAAAATCTGAATGAATAATATAAATTAAGCTTCAGGGGGAAAAAAAACATCAATATAGCCATAACCCAAGTTTATGTTCCAACTACACAGGCAGAAGAAGAAGAAATTGAAAAAATCTGTGCTGGAGTCCAGGAGGAAATTTATTACACACCAAAACAGGACTTCTTGTTAATCATAGGCAATTAGAATGCAAAAGTAGAAAACAGAGCGGAACCAAAGGTTGTAGGAAAAATTGGCCTAGGATCAAAACAGTGAAGCAGAAGAGTGACAGGAGAGAAGCAGGAGAGAAAATTTTGTAAGGCCAACAGTTTGTTCATTGCAAACACATTCTTCAAGCAACTCAAGAGGTGACTGTATACATGAACATCTCCTAATGGTCAATATAAAAATAGACTACATTATTGGAAGCAGAAGACAGAGAAGCACCATTCTCTCTGCAAAAAACAAGATCAGGGCAGATTGTGGCACAGTCCATGAACTACTAATATAAAAATTTAGTGTGAGCTAAAGAAGAAAACTTGACCATCCTGAAGAACATCTTTGTTGAATTTAAAGAACAAACAGATTTGCACTATTACTCCTAATTGACTGGGAGCCAGAACAACTCTGGCCTGAAGCCAGGGACATTGTCAGGGAGGAATGCAAAAAGTCACCCTCTATAGCCAAAAAGAAAGAGATGCCTCAATGAAAAGAAGACTTTTGGAAATGATTTCCTGACATTCAGAGAATCTTATTCTAGGCATTCTACCAACAACAGAGAGTTTTCTTTGAGTTGATTGTATTCTCTGTGTGGGTATGTGCCTTCACCTATGGCGACCTTATGACTTCCATAGGGTTTTCTTAGGCAAGGAATATGCAAAGGTTTTCTTAGGCAAGGAATATGCAAAGGTGGTTTTATCTGTTTCTTCCTCTGAAATACAACCTACAGCACCTGATATTATTTGGCAGTCTCCCATCCAAGTACAAATTGGAGCTGGCCCTGCTTAGCTTCCAAGTTCAGACAGAATGTGTGCTTTTAGCAGTTTTAGGCTTTTCATGAGGATATATGTACACACACACACACACACACCCTTATATAAAAGCCTAAAACACTAAAGGCACACATCCTGTCTGATCTTGTAAGCTAAGCTGGGTCAGCTCTGATTAGTACCTGGATGGGAGACAGCCAAAGAACCAAAGGGGTTGTGCTAAAATCTTTATGAAAAGGTGCTTCTTTAAGAATAGATTTGAAGGAAGTTTTATATTTAACAGTACTAGGGGAGATAATTCCAGGCATCAAGGAATGATGAAGATGATGGGAAACTGTTAAAGAGTGCAGGAGACATGGGAGTGGGAGTAGGGTGAGAGGGTTAGCTGAATGTTTGTACCTCTAGAAAACTGCTTGTCAGTCAGTTAGTTTAAAAACAAATGGGAACAGGTGAGAGTTTAGGATTTGTTCCCATCTTCTCTCGGAGACAGTTCTGACTAGGACTAAATGAAGATTTCATTAAGTAATTTAAACCCCTGGAGGGCATGTAAATTAAGATGATTTATTACAGTGTCTTTCTAGAAACCTATTTCTTTGTGTGCCAAGTTTCTTTTTTAAAATAATCATAATCATAGTGTTGCTGCCATACAATTAGCTCAAGGATATCCTTGGCTGAACATGTTTAGTAAAAGCTACTTTCTATGAATTGCAGATACACAGATGCTTCAGAATAATCAGAAATATTGCTACAAAGGCAATAAAATACAAACTATAGAAGCTATATTTGTAAACTTTCTTGAGTCCCAGTTTCAGGGAAAGGGTGCAATCTAATGAAATATCACCACCACCACCACCACCATCCATTGTACCCTATGTATCTTTGTATCAAGCTTGTAATATGCACTCATAAATGTTGGTGAATTGAGGGGGCAATACTAGGGCAATACAGTTCTAGCCCATGTGCTCACATTTAACAGCTCTAGCCTGTCAACTTCAATAGGATGAAAATGGATTAAATGGCTGGCATTTAGCTATGGAATGGACTGAATGAAAAATATTCCACTGGGTAATTTTTTAAAGCCCAAATTAGATGTTAGAAATATTTTTGATAGATAAGATAGATAGATCAGCAATTCTTAACCTTTTATTTACAGACCACCTTTAAATATATTTAGATGCCATGGACCACATAGATTTAACTCAAGGTTTAAAAACCAAGGAGGCTGTCCTAGTCCTAAACCATTGTCTATCATCAGTAATGCATTGGATGATGGCAAACTGAAACTTAATTCAGACAAGGCAGAGGTGCTCATGGTTAGCTGGAAGGCAGACTAGGGAATAGGGATTCAGCTTGTGGTGGTTGGGATTACACTGTCCTTGAAAACACAGGTTCACAGTTTGGGTGGATTCAGCTTTGAACCTGGAAGCCCAGATTTCTCTGGTTGCCCAGAGTGCTTTTACACATTTAATGCCTGTGTGCCAACTGCACACGTTCCTTGAGATGCCAGACTTTGAGATGCCATGGTAGTATATGCCTTAGTCACATTCTGTTTGGACTAATGTAACATGCTCTATTTGGGGCTGCCTGTTTAGAAATTTGAACTGTCCAAAGAGCTGCAGCCAGACTGTTAATTTACAGTACGCTGGTTAAAGAGATCACACAATGCCCCTGTTGAAGCTTCACTGGCTGCCAGTTTGTTTCTGGGCACAAGTGCTGTTTATGAGCTATAAAGTCCTATATGGCTCATGGCTAGGCTATTCGGCAACCCATATCTCCCTGTATGAGCTGATCTGGGCTCTAAAATCATTAGGAAAAACCCTTTTCTCAGTTCCACCACCATCACAAGCACAGTTGGTGGGGACATAAAAAAGAGCCTTCTCAGTAGTTGTCTCTAGATTCTGGAACTCCCTTCCTAGGGAGGCCAGAATGATTCCTTCCCTGTTTTCCTTCCAGTGACAGGCTAAAACCTTTTAATTCAGAATGAAATTCTCTTTCTCTTGCTCCTCCCTTTCTTTTTCATTCTCCATTTTTCACCATGGGGCTGGGCCGGCTGGGCCGGCTGGGCCTTGGGAGGATGAACGGAGGAGACTGTGGTATGTTCCACGATGATAGATAGATCGATGCTGTGGGAGCTGCCAGTTCAAGCATGACAAAAGGGCAGGGGAGGAGGCTAGTAGCCTTGTATCCTCCAGCCATTTCCCTATTCAAAAATTTCCTCTCCAACCCTACTTTCTGTCTGTGGGAAGAAAGGATACAAAAAGTGGGCTGGGAAAGGTGTTGTAAGTGACTCTACGTTAACCATCCCATTTGCTCCCTTCTGTTGTCCCCTCTCCGAACTTGGGCCACTACCTATATTGCACATCCTGGAGTAGAAAGGTGGCTGTGTTGCTGTCATTTTTTTCAGTCTTCTGCTGCTAGATGCCTTACAACAGTGGTTCCCAACCTGTGGGTCGGGACCCCTTTGGGGGTCGAACGACCCTTTCATAGGGGTCGCCTAAGACCATAGGAAAACACATATTTGCATGTAGCAATGAAAGTAATTGTATGGTTGGGGGTCGCCACAACATGAGGAACTGTATTAAAGGGTCGCGGCATTAGAAAGGTTGGGAACCACTGCCTTACAACCTCTTAAGAAAACATGTGTGAGCAGAGTTCACATAGTCATGCCTTTCAACCTTTCAGTGGCTTCATTAGTCATTTGACTGTAGCTGCAAAATCAGCCTATAGGAGGGTGTGTGTATATGTGGAGTTGCTTACAGGTTGTAATATCTGGCTGGTGGGCTCTGCTCAGCATGATTGGTTACCTCCTGTATCCTAAGTAGAGAACAAATATGAAGCTGGCAACAGTTCCGGTTATTTCAGGTGTCTGCTAATTTCCTTAGAAATTTTACACTGGCTGTCCCTAGGAATGTTAATCCGCACATGCCATATTTCTGAATGTGGTCTGGGTGGCTGTGGGAAGTCTCTTAGGCATTATCATGATAAAAGCAAGCATGTTATGAGAACTGTGTTGTTGTTTTTAATCTGTAGTTGGAAGAATAAACAGACAAATACCCAGGAAAAGACATTTAAAAAGTCAGCATCTTCAGTTGTAGCCTGTTTCGTTTGCCTCATCATCTGTTCCATCATATGTACTTTGTAAGGCTCTTGACTGCACCTTATAGAACAGATACACAAATTTGTCGTCATAGTGTGCTTTTAGTGCTGACCTGAATAATTTTCAGACATTGAGCTTGTATATGCTGCTAAGATCCAAGGAGGAATATTAATATGATGAAGGTAGGGCCTAGTTATGGCTACTTTACTCCTTGCTTCAGAAGATGCCCATCTTGCAGGAAAGGTGATTTAGAATAAAGGAGCACTGTAACAGCTAGGCAAAGAAACATCTTTTAATATGCTGATCAGTATGGGCCTTGGCATAAGAACAGCTCTGAAACATATATATGTTTCTCTGTTGGTATTTGTGCAACATTGACTGATGCGTTATATCATTTCCCCAATCAAATCTACCAGTAATTAATGAATAAATAATAAATGTGGCATGAGTGAACCTGTGTAGAAGAGGGATGTATGTCTCTTCCGTTGAATGGCTGTAGAGTGTTTTTACCTGTGAAATTATAGACATGGAGGGCTCTCTCCATTCAATTGGGAATAGTAGTTTTCCAGATTTCTGATCATGCTACAAACACCCTCCAAACTTTCCAGCTGACCATGCATACAGCTCATACAAGCATTTGAAAGAATGCACATGGATGTACATGGAGCTTGACATTCTGATCATGTCCCTGGCTCCTCCCCATCACATTCATTTACTCTAAATAGCGTTATAAATATGGGCATTTCCATTTTTTATTGTGGGAAAAAGTTTAATCACCTCTCTCTCTCTCTCTCTCTCTCTCTCCTTTCACTTTCCTAATTTTCCACTTCCTCTCTCTATCAACCCTCACCCACATCAAGCTTTTGCTAGAATTGCTCCTTTTTAGCATTCTAAACTGTTCCATAAAATTTCATACTAAGGTGTTCTAGGGTTCACAGTCCTCTCTTCTTTAGAGTGTAGAGAAGTCACACGTCAACTTTAGAGCAATGTTGTGTGTAGTGGAAGAGATGGCATACAGGGACATAGCCAGGATTTTGGGAAAGGGGGGGGGGTCCAGACTAAGTGCCACCATTATAATGGGGTTTGGGCACAGCGGTGTGGCGGCACACACCATTCATTGAATCTAATGGAAGGGGGGTCCAGACACCACGGATCCCCCCCCCTTGGCTACGTCCCTGTGGCATCATTTTGGAAACAAGGAATAAAAAGCAACTGCCATTCTAATACGGAAAGCTGTTTATTTTTACATTAAGGAGGAGTGTTCTGTTTCCAATGATTTTTATCTCTGATAATCAGGACAGCAGTTGTTGGTTTTTAAAGTCAACATTATGCATGATTATTAGTATGGACTTCTCCTCTGTTTGATTCATGGGTAGAATACCCTGGAAATAGTCTTCCTAAAACCATGCAGATTATTCTTTAGAAGCCACTTAGAGTGCAGTCCTAACTCACAAAAATGGCTGAGGTCCAACCGAGCTGACAGTAGGCCAACTGAAGCTATTGTGGATGCAAACCTCTCTTAGTTTAAAGATACTGGAAATTACTTATGACTGTCATGGCTCTAGCCCAACTTTGTGCAAACATAGTAACGGTTTCTTTGGCCTGTGAGAGGTTTGAATCTGGCACAGCTTGGCTCCTCTCTCATTTTGCCCCTTCTCCTTCTCCCCTCACCCCATTTCTTGGCTTCTGGTTATCTGATCTCAGCCAGCAGAGCAGTTATACTGCCAGATTCCTCTGCTGGCTGATCTCTGACATCAACCAGCAGAAGGTGGGTATGCTGGCATGAGGACAGCTGGCGTAGAGGCCTCTGTCTCCTTGTAATTCCCTATTGTCAGTGCATCTTTGATTTAAAATTGCACTGTTATATATAGTTAGTTGATTCAGCAAGTCATAGAGATGTTGTTCACATATTTGTAGCTTTCATCCTGTTCTAATATTCTTAAATATTCATCTTTCTCAAACTACTGATGCAAGAGAATGTGGATTGCATACTCCTTCTCCCTGCTTCACTCTGGACTTAAGATACAAGGATCTATGCCCCCAGTGTGTAGGTTTTTCCAGCCAAAAATGGAGAGCATCACTGAATGACTCTCAAAACAATTCTAGTGCTTTTATAGCCATTCGTTGACTACTTACTATTTGCAAACCTCACTATGCTGACCATTTTATTTATTTATCCAATCTATGTTGGAAGTGTAGGTAGATCTATCTGATTTGGCTTTTTGGTTTTATGTAGTACCTACTATGGAAGATTGTAAGGAGCAAGAACCTGGGATGGACAACAATGTTACTCTGGTGCCTTTTGAAAGACCTGCTGTTATAGAGAAGCTGACAAGCAACATGGGAAAGCGTAAAAGCTCCACCCCACAGAAGTTTGTGGGTAAGCTTCAGATGAGCACTTTTGTTGTTTGTAGTAAAAAAAAAAAAAAGGTAGCTTATTGTTAAATCCTAAACACTTACATGTTCTCACATCAGAGTGGCACTCAAAAGGGAGGGGATCTGGGAAGGGAGGAAATGTGGGAGGGCTAGAAGATAGTGTGGCCAGTACAGTTCATTATGACTTGCAGTGGAACATCCAGTCAGTGCAGAAAACCGAGGGGAAACTTTTTAAATAGTAAATCATTTTATCCCCTCTGATTATAGCTTAAGTTTGATTATCTGAGGGCAAGAAATTGTATTAAATGGGTCAGAGCTTCACAGATAAAAGAGGAAATGTCTTCTTTTTGTACCAACAGGATACTTTAAAAAATATTTAAGTCCATATTTAATAAGGTGCATTTCTCTAGCCTTTGTTGTGTAGCAGAACACTGTTCAAAAGAGATACATGT
The DNA here is from genome assembly GCF_019175285.1 of Sceloporus undulatus. Taxonomy (NCBI): domain Eukaryota; kingdom Metazoa; phylum Chordata; class Lepidosauria; order Squamata; family Phrynosomatidae; genus Sceloporus; species Sceloporus undulatus. The sequence goes on along the minus strand of NC_056522.1, from coordinate 163,938,370 downwards.
GTAAGTGCCTCCAAGTCACCTGCCAACTTACGGCGACTCCATACACACTTTTGAAAGAATAGCCCAAGGGCAGGAAACCATCTAATTAAAAAGATTGTATGTACAGCGCTGTGTAAATTTACAGCGCTTCATAAATAAAGGTTAATAATAATAATAATAATAATAATAATAATAATAATGGTTGTGTAATTCTTCCTGCATTATCACTGAAATGTTCCAAGCATAGAATGATGTTTTCTCAATCTATAAGTGGTATCAAATGGGCTAGTTAGCCCTTTATGTCTATTCATTAATTTTAGTTTCAGGGACTAAAAGATCTAGGGTTGCTGATGGCCTGTGTGTGTGTGTGTGTGTGTGTGTGTGTGTGTAGCTTGGACAAGTTACTTTTTTGGACTATAGTTCCCTAAATTTCCCAGCCAGCATGGACCCTTTTTACTAGGCAATCATAGGAATTACAGTTCCAAAAAGTTACTTGTTCATGTTCTATTACATTTGTGGAAGTAAAGAAACCTAACCAGATGTGCTGACTTCAGGGATGTGTTAGTGGAAGCTGGTAGAGGAAAGCTAGCAAATATAGAGGAGTCAGTGGAAAGCTAGTAAATTTCTAAAGTTTAGTTTGTCTGAAACAGCAAGTAATTCAAGTAACTGTTGGATCAATCACACACTTAAAATAATTGGATGAAGCTTGTTTCTTTATCATTTAAATACTGTATTTTTGTCTCTGTCTTTGGAGATCTCAGGGAATGGAACAGATGCAGTTAAGAAAAGCAACTTTAAACAATATTAAACCAGTATGCATAGGGATCTTATAGCACCATTGCGAGTAACTGAAAGAAAGAAGCTGGTAGCATGAGTTTTCGTAGACTTGAGCCTACTTCCTCGGATGGTCAACACAAAACCAAAAAAGCAAACAAACAAGCAAATAAACTAAAAGAAGAAGCAAATTGCCTGCCCTAAAAATACAGAGATAGAAAAGAATGTTTCACACTTAAGAAGAAGACAACAGAAATTGTCTAGAAGTGTGGTTTCAAGATAAACAAAATATAGTTATGTAAAACAGTACACTTTAAAATCCAGCAAAATTAGGGAGAGCATTGGGTGTTGGCAGGAGTGGACATTGCAGCAAATCTCTGGTATTAGACAGCTTCAGTTTCAGGAACTATTGCAAAAGTCTTTTCAGTTTTGGTATTTTTAGCTTGTGAAATGTCTGCAGAAGGGTCTATTAGAGTCTGGACTTTATATAGGACTCATTATCCAAAGGCACCCACTTGGTGATGAGATGATGCAGGAACCTGGTACTTTTTCATTAACTCTGAGCTTAGCTGGGATCTTTACACTAGTTTGGGGCTGGACGTTTTTCAACAATAATATACCATAGTGCAATGCAAAGTATTTGTAAGGTGGGGAATTAAATGAATGGGCAATTAAGGCATATTAATTTTACAAAAGACCTGCTCCTGGTGGCATATTGTTTATGATACATGGAAGGTATAATGTGCATAATGTCTGTTTCCAGGTGGAGTCCAGTGTGTTAGACCTAGACCCATTAGTTTCAATGGGACTTAAGTATACATGGAATTTGTCTTGTGTGGCGCGGGGGGGGGGGGACGGATTCTCTGCATAAGACAAGGGCACATTAAAACACTGGCAGCACATGAAAGCAGGCAGAGACAACAGAGAGGAATGGGATGTGTTCCCCCTCCCCTTGGAGGGATCTAGAGATCCAGAGGGCCCCTTTTGGAAGAAAGACAAAATACAAATTAAATAAAATTACAGAATAGAGTTGAATCAGCATGTTTATCTGAATTTGAACTAACAGTGGCCACAGCTACTACGCTTTCTATGTAGTTGCTATGCTCATGTTTGGTCTTTGACTCTCCTTCTTCCTTTTTTCAGTATTACTGGGCTGAAAACGCACTTGCACACACATAAACACACCCCATGATGATTTACTTTGTAGAGCACTCTCCATGTGACAGTTGTTTGGAGGAGAGAGAGGGGACAAACATGCAAGCTAAGTAGCCTTGATTGAAAGGGATTGCCATTGCCCACTCAGCACCAAATGGAACGTTCTTGGCCAAAGGTTCTACCTTACTCATAGTGTAGGTTTTGAAATAAACATTGAAATCTTAAATATACTCACTGGTATGTAAATGATATAAGATAGAAAGTGAATCCAAATTGGTGAATAATCTGGAAACCATGCCTTATGAGAGACTGAGGGAGCTGGGTATGTTTAACCTGGAGAAGAGAAGGTTAAGAGGTGATATGATAGCCCTGTTTAAATACTTGAAGGGATGTCATATTGAGGCTGGAGCAAACTTGTTTTCCAGAGAATAGGACCTGGACCAATGGATGCAAACTACAAGAAAAGAGATTCCATCTCAACATTAGGAGGAACTTCGTGACAGTAAGAATTTTTTGACAGTGGAACACACTCCCTCGGAGGGTAGTGGAGTCTTCTTCTTTGGAGGTTTTTAAACAGAGGCTGGATGGCCATCTGTTCAGGGGTGCTTTGATTGTGTGTTCCTGTATGACAGGAGGTTGAACTGGATAGCTTTGTGGTCTCTTCCAACTTTATGATTCTATGACAATCTCATAGAATAAATGACTATATAAGGACGGCTGTTGAACTTTCAATTTCATTGTATTTACCAAACCCTTACTCTTCTTAAGAGGTTATTGCTTGAACCACATGTTGGGTTCAGATTTTAGACTTACATTTGTGCACAGTTTTTGCCAGTCCATTTCTCAAGAACTCACCTGAACCTGGGGTCACAGAAGCTACAGCAGTTCAATCTAATCCTTCCTCTATTATCAGGGCATTGTGGGGGGGAAACACACACAGAATCACAAGAACAAAAACCATAATGTACTTCCTCCTTAGATCAGATGTAATCCAGTTTTCCAAACATAGAAGCTGGCATGTGTGCGCGAATATGGCAAGTGTTGTGGTGCTAAGATTTTCCTGGCATCTTGGTGACACAAGAAGGAGCAAAAGTATTATAGTTCTTGCACTATCAAGATAATTAAGTATTTGATCAAAGATTAGGTATTTCATTAAAAATTTATTGTATCCTTGCAGTAATCCTGAAGTATTGCGTCCATCTTACATCCTTGTGTCCATTTTACAAATGGGAAATTGAGTCTGAGATATTGTACACCACTCAGTGACACTTTGTGTGTGTATATGGAGGGTGGGGATACCCAAATTGAAGCCCATTCAGCAGAGCAGAAGACTCTGGAACAACCTACTTGTCATTTATAAAGGTTGCTACAAATTGCAACCATCACAATATTTCCAAAATGTCATAATGATAATTATGAGAAGGTCTGTGGATTATCCATTCTTTTAATATGTTTACCTTACCCTATGTTGAATGTATCTATACATTATATTCTGTTTTCCTTGATTATATAATTCATCCTCAGAAAACCAATAAAGATAAACCATTCCTTTTTTATAGTAGGAGCAACAAAGCTGAAAAATAGTGAGGTTCCCTGTTCTCATCAGCTGGGCACAAATACCTCAGATAGATTTAAATTCAACTCCAGTATGATGAGCTAGCAAACAATGCAGTACATCAATCAATCTGGAGTTGCAGAAGAAAGTGTCATGGTTTGGCATGTTTTTCTTATCTGTAGCTTGATCTCAGGTGGAATCATGCACTGAGCAATTTCAGTGCTATGGGTGAAGTTTCAGAAACATGTCATGCTCCCAAGGCAGGGAAAAGTTAGAACTAACTGTCCAAAGCCAGGTATTGGATAAACCTGAATGAAGCAAACAGTGTTCACTGTTTGCAATAATGCAAGTTATCCTGGAAACCTTCCTGGGCAGTGAACTTATATGTGCGATTGCATGTGCTCAAGTAAAATTCTTCTGATAACTATGTTAAAATCAGCCTCATTTTTAGCAATGTCTATCTTTTCATTGATACAATCTTTACACCCCCCTCCCATTTTAGAAGAGTGGCATTTAAGTAGAGAACTAACACAAAATCTCCATTACAGTATTTCATCAGCTCCTCTGCACCAGCATGTGTCTGTCCAAAAAACCCAATGGTGCAGTTAGGTAATGGTAGACTCTAGATTTAATTACGTTCTGCTCCACCCTTTATTATTTATATAGCAATATATGTTATTTTACAAAATTTGGTAAGCCAAGCCTGTTATGTTTAGGGTCTCTGCTCTGCAATGCCCCCACCAAATCTTGATCTTTCTGTTCCAAGGACTTGCCCTAATGTCTTGAAGGCGTGTAGCTATAGACTGAGAATATTAGAGGATCCCCCCCCCATGAAATTTTCCTTCATTCCTCAAATTTCTAACGTTGAAGTAACTGGAGTCCCTATATTGGGAGAAAGATGAGAGATAAGTTAACAAAATAATAATAATAATAATAATAATAATAATTATTATTATTATTATTTAAAGTTTCAGTTGAACATTTAGAAGTGAATTTGGCCCTGTGGATTTTCAAGTCCCATTATATACGGTGGCATATTAAAGTGGTGTCTCTTATATAAAATGACAAAATTAAGGTTTGCTTTTGGGAATTTATATCTTTTGGGAATATTTTCAAACCATGGATTCCATGGATATGAAGGGCCGGCTGTACATTCTCAGAGTCCAAAGAAAGGGGGCAGGCAAAGATACCAAGGAAATGCAAACAAAACAAAGAAGAGAGTTCTAGTTGGGATCAGTTTTTAATGGTTCATTCTCTGCGATGCTGGAAATTTGGGGCTGGAAAGAAAGTTTCATGAAGTGGGCAGAATTCTTATTTGGGAAGGGATAATGTGCTACACCTCTGCTTCTGAGGTCCCTTGTGAATATTGCTTGTATTGAAGAACACCAACATGACTGTGAGTGGCCACTTCATGTCAAAGCAGAAAAGGGAAGAGAAAAGGAAACTGTTTCCTAGGTGGCATCCCATGATGTGGCTAAATGTATTGTAGGCAGGTTACTTTAGTTAAAGAACATGAAATGGTATTTTGTAGTAACATGCAAAGAGATAGTTGTTGTGATGCAAAACCACCCTTAAATCTAACTGTGAAGAAGATATTTCTACCATGGATGTTCATGGACATGGTCCACTTTGTTCATTATACATCTTTTTTTTACTTGTCAGTATCCTTTATTCAATGATTTATTGTCCATATTCAATACATTTTATATTACATTACTTAACCTATAATGTTACATGTTTCATTATTCCATCTTCTTTCTTAACTTCATCTCTTGTCATAGAATCATAGAATCACATAAGGGCCATCCAGTCCAACCCCATTCTGCCATGCAGGAAATCTCAATCAAAGCATCTCCGACAGATGGCCATCCAGCCTCTGTTTAAAAACCTCCAAAGAAGGAGACTCCACTACACTCCGAGGGAGTGTGTTCCACTGTCGAACAGCCCTTACTGTCAGGAAGTTCCTCCTCTTTCCCTGTAGCTTGCATCCTTTGTTCCGTCTCTGGAGCAGAAGAAAATAAGCTTGCTTCATCCTCAATGTGACACTCCTTCAGTACTTAAACAGAGATCTTTTAACTGTCTTTTCTCCAGACTAAACACACCCAGCTCCCTAAGTTTTTTCTCATAAGGCATGGTATCCAGACCCTTCACCATTTTAGTGGCCCTCCTCTGGACATGCTCCAGCATGTGTCATAGCCATTCATCTCTCTCATTTAATTCATCTGAAGATATCTAGAGATACTTTTTTTCCCCTTTCCCCTTTTTTATCATCCATTTTTTTCATTCCTGCTTATTATTTGCTACTTAGGGCAAATTCCCATAGCTTCCTTCAGCTTTCTTCTTCTTCTCTCTTTCTTTCTGTCTTAATCTTTTCTCAACCCTTCTCTTTAATCTCCTTTCTTTTCCTCCTTTTCTCTCAATATTCTCACTTTCCCCCCTATCTTAACCTGTTTCTCCTTCTCTCTTATTTTCCATTTCATTTTTATCTTCTACTTTTCACCTTGTATCCTTTTGTCCCTCATCTCCAATCCTCTAATTTACATTCTTCCAGCCTTACCCTATTCAACTTTCTTACTTCTTCTCACCTCTTTTCTTCTTTCAACTTGGCTTTCCCAGCCCTTCAAGGAACATCCTTGGTTGGACAATGTTGGTATTATTTTACAAGATAGTTTACATTGAGATAAGACAGCTTTATATATCAGAAATCCCTAATTGTCACATTTTCTTGATTTTAAGTTGCTAATTTTCACTTTGAATCTTGAACCTCCAGGCTGGATCCCAGACTAGAAAAATATGTAGGCATGTGTAAAAGTTTGGTGCGTGCCTTCTAGAGTACTTGAAAATAGCATTTCCTAATCCATAGTACAGGAGTTTTGTAACAATTGGTATAGATATATAGCGATGGTATCTAAATGAAATATAATATATTTATATAAAATAATTAATATATAATAAGTATTTATAGCTAATTCTGTTATCTGTATTTGCTACTATAAAGTGAGAATTAGCTCTGATTGATCCCTTTAGCATGTGAACAAATGCAGATGGAAGCGTTGGATGCATTATTTACTTTGTGGAACCACTAAATTTGTTCATGAACCGTGGAGTTAGAAAATGGAACACTATGAATTACAGAGTGTTAAATCAAACGGAAATTCATTTTTTATGCTTCCATATTCAGATTCCACATCTGCTAATTTATGAAATGTCCCACTGAAATACACAGTCCCGTAAACACTGAAGTAAGCCCCATTAAACACAGACCTGCATCTAAATGTGCATATGAGATGGTGACAAGGGACAGGGCTTTCTCGCTGGCTGCTTCCAGGCTCTGGAGTTCCCTCTCTTAAAAGCTGGATTGCCTCATCCCTGCTCTTCTTTTGGCAGCAGATAAAAACATTTTTGATGTGTCAGACTTTTTCAAACTGATGAGGGTTGAGCTTTTAAATTTTGTTCAGTTCAGATGTCAAGGTTTTTATATAATTTTTAATACATTTTAATATTTTAACATGTACTATTTTTAACTTTTTAAATAGTTTAATTGTTTTTGAGTTTTATATTTTATTGTAATTGTTGTTATTCTGGTGCATAGGGCATATGCATGCAGCATTTTCTTTTCTTTTTAATACAAAATATTCCATGTTATGTTTTCTTTCCCTGTATGTGATTTTCTTTTTCTTTTCGCTGTTCTATTTATGTAGGAGAGAAGCTCATGAGATATGGTTATCCAGATATTCATTTTGATGCGAACTTACCCTATGAGAGAGATGCTGAACTGATGCAATCTCACATGATGGACCAAGCGATCAACAATGCAATCTCTTACCTTGGGGCAGAAGGACTTCACCCACTGATGCAGCATACACCAAGCACAATTGCCGATGTGGCCCCTGTCATAAGCTCAGCTTATGCTCAGGTCTACAACTCTAACAGGATAGAAAGGCCGATGAGCAGAGAAACTACTGACAGCAATGAAAACAACATGGACGGCCCTATTTCCCTCATCAGACCAAAGAGTCAACCCCAGGAAAGAGAGGCTTCTCCCAGCAATAGCTGCCTGGATTCCTCTGACTCAGAGAGCAGTCATGAAGACCACCAGTCCTTCCAAGGAAACCCTGCCTTAAATCCCAAAAGGAAGCAAAGCCCCGCTTACATGAAGGATGACTCCAAGGCTTTGGATGTCTCTAAAGCATCTAAGGGCTCGTTAAAGGATATCTACAAGGTCTTCAACGGAGAAGGAGAGCAGATAAGGGCCTTCAAGTGTGAGCACTGTCGGGTTCTTTTCCTAGACCATGTCATGTACACCATCCACATGGGGTGCCATGGCTACCGGGACCCATTAGAATGCAACATTTGTGGCTACCGCAGCCAGGACCGCTATGAATTCTCCTCGCACATTGTTCGAGGGGAGCATACGTTCCATTAGGCCTTCACTTCCAAAGGGGACTCTGAAGTAGAAAAGCAAACAAAACACTGCACATGAAGAAATACTGCACTTACAATCCCACTTTTCCTCAGACGTTGACACACCTTTTGTCATTGCTATTGCTGTTGCTCTTATTTCTATTTTTTTTAAAAAGAAATGTTGTTATTTTTGTTGCTAACCTTATTCTGTGTATCCACTCTCACTTGGCACCATTGGTGAAGTGGGAAGGAAGGAAAGGAAGGGACCAGAGAATAGTTCTATTTAGTTTTGGGGTTTTTTTTTTTTTTGTTCTTATCGTCATTGTCTTTGCGTTTTGCTCTGAAAACTGGTGTTAACTTTTTAGTGGGAACTGAAAGGCAGTCTGTTTCTGTCACAATATTTTTTTCCCCATACACTTTGTAATACTGCAGGTACTACTAAACTCCACTAGATGCTCTAAGATCTAACAGCAGATTGTCAGCTTTTGACAGGTTAATGATTTCAGGTAGATACATTTCAGAGAAAAGCCCTTTCAAATATGTAGATAAAAGTTTGGGGTAACAGTCTGTTGGGTTGAATTTTTTATTTTGCTAAATTGTCCAAATGGGGAGGGGAGGAGCAGCGGTGAGGGAGGTCTCATATAAATGCTAACCCATATTCTGTAGTTGTAGGAGCAGAAGCAAATAACAATATTCACTCAGAATTTACTTCTAGAGGCGAGCTACCCTCCCAGGGGCTATGTTTCTGCAATATAAATGTGTATGTGTAACACTGAATCATATAACAGAAGCTTGATTTTAGGTATGAATTGACATCTTCGGGACATTGGAAGTCCTACAGTCTTATTTTTACTTATTCTAACATGCACTTTTTAAAAAGAAAAGAAAAGAAAACTGCTGGACTACTGGTATCCACTTCTGGAATAAATACTGATTTCCCATTGTTATACAGGCACTCAGCCTTAATTATGTGGGCCCTATGTACAAAGAAAAACCTTTTCAAATCTAGTTGTTTGTTGGGGGGGGTTACAGTTGGTCTCTTATTCAGAAGTAAGCTGCACTTAGTACTATAGGTGTTTACTCCTTAGTAAGTGTGCTTACCTTAGGAATGCAGACAATTGATATGTAACAAATTCTGCTGCTTTAGAATCTCAGATATACTAATCGCAAATGAATTTTAATTGTGAAAGCTTTTTTTTAAAATTTTCTGCAGTGTTAACCACTTAGCGGCCATCTAAACCAAGGCTTAGAATTAAGAGAGAACTAGAGGTTGGTCTTCTGCAAGTTTGCTCTTTGGATTTGCTAATGTAATCCTGATCTTACTACCGTGATTGATGATCCACGGTTGTTATTCTGAATCAACAGTTCTGGTTTACATAGGCAGGAATTTCCAAGGAATGTAAGAGCTACTTTGCACATGCCACTTTTTCTGGAAAAGTTGATGGGGGGAGGGGGGGAAACTCACGGATAGTTTATTTTGTCCCATGTACACTTTTGCAGCTACAGTGTGTAGTAGCTTCAAAATACGTATATGTATAGCAAGACAGAGAGTTGTTTTATGCACAGTAGTGTATGTAAGGAGAAATGATTTCTCCAAACTATTGAGGAAAAGTGTCATGTCTGAAGCAGCTTTAATCTTATGCATGCACCCATGCACCATGTTTGCAATCTTGGGTCATAATCTCAGGTTACTCTTCCTGGAGTTTATAATCATTTGGGGAATTCTGCTTGTAGTTGCCAGAGATAATGACCTCTTATTGTTTACATGATCACTTATGTCAAGATGAAACAGAACTGAGCAGAGAGCCCTGAATTATCCAGAGGTTTAGTTTCTTGACTGACAACTCTCTTCAGCTTCCAGTTAATCCCTTGATCGTATTAGCAAATGAAAGATTAAAGTGCATTAAGAGGTTACAGATTTTGAGGTTGTGGTTGTGTAAACAAGCCCTCTGTTGACTGTATACATTAGGTGAGCTAAGGATCTAGAGTCAGAACTTCAAATTTTATTTTATTTTAAAAATTATTTGCTTAGTGATATCAGTTTGTTGTTTTAATCAGAGGCTACCTCACATTTTTCTACATCCTTAGTTGCTTTCCCAGTTTTGGTGTAGAGATCTTTGCACATCTTCTTGTGGAACGGCAGACAGAGTAGATAACAACACAAACATGCTATTGATGAGGGCAAGTTCTAAAATGGTTTCTTAACTCTTGAGAAAATTATTGACAGTGTTTGGTTTGGTTGATAGTATATGTTTGAACGAGACAATACATGGAAATCAGATGATTTTATGGCTATTTTCCATCATTTGATGGGCTAATGCAGAAATTAATAAAGTCTTAATTAATAAACTAATCTACAATTCAATACAAATTAGCTTAGTGATGTAAAGTACAAATTTTCTGGATGGCCAGTTCTACTCATATTTGCATGCCAGGGATAATTAGTTGTATCCAGCTGTGTCTGCCTATAGTGGAGCAGACACTGCTGGTGTAATGAATTCCATGTCCACCTGTAGAACCTCCAACTCTGTAGGCTTCCCCAATACCAGAACACATTTGAGGGACATAGAGGAGTGCAGTCGGCCCTTCTTATACACAGATTTTTTTATACACGGATTCAAGCATCCACGGTTTGAAAATGTTCCAAAAAAGTATAAATTTCAAATATCAAACCTTGATTTTCCATTTTTTATAAGGGACACCATTTTGCTATGTCATTATATTTAATGAGACTTGAGCATCCCCAGATTTTGTTATCCACGGAGGATCTTGGAAGCAAACACCAGTGTATAACAAGGGTCCACTGTACAAGGCAATGGCAAGAAAGGAAAGCCCCACTGTGTAAGGTGAAGCCAGTTGTTGACATTGGATTTTACTCCTTGTCCTCATTGTATGCCCAATCATAAATTCCAAAATAAAAAAGCAGCACTAATTTAAGAGCATCAAATTATCCAGGGCCTCTGTTTTTGGATGAAAAAGGGGTCTCTTCACTCCACCTTCTGCTTAATTCCTTGATCATATTTCAAATGAGGGATTCAAGTGAATTAAGATGTTATGATTTGAGATTGTAATTGTGTGAACAAATTCTCTGTTCTGAATGTATCCTCAATCATTTTTCTAAATTACCTTTCTAGAAAGTAACACATCCCAAATTGCTCTTCATGCTATTCAAGGTGTTTTTAAAAAGGTTTCAGTCAGGAAGATAAGGTTCTTACAGGAAAAGAGCCATTGGTGTGTGCACCTTGCTTTCCAAATTCATCTTATAGCAGCTCTCTCTCTTTACTGTCAACCAAGTTGGTTCTGTGGGTGGGTAGGTGGGTTGGTTTCTTTCTTTCTTTCTTTCTTTCTTTCTTTCTTTCTTTCTTTCTTTCTTTCACTTTGGAGAGCAGGGCTCTAAAAAAAGGTCTTGAGGCTTGTGAGGTCACCATCTTGGAGGTGGGAGGTACATGAAACATCCATGTGCTACTTTCAAGTCAGGCTGTTATCATCTTCTTCATCAAAGTTCTCATCTCCTAGTAGGAAACTAGCAGGGCAAACTAGTAGGACAAAAGTTTTGTCCTACTAGTTTGCAGATATGCCACTTCTTTCTGTGCTTCTGTTGTTCTGGATTTGAAAGGGCTTTCCATAATGATAAGCATCATTTCCATGATTTGAAAGAGCTTTCCATAATGAGAAGCATCTTTTCCATGCTTATAATAACTCCAGTTATTTCATGGCTGAAGGGAGTTATGAAAAAGCTGTTTATAGCTACTACTATTACAAAAGGGAGAAAATGTGCCCAAATTGTACCCGTCACACTGTCCCATTTCATTGTGTCATAAATCCCTGGGCTGTTTCTGGAGGAACCCTAAGAGCAAAAGGCAGAACTATCCTCTGGAAAAAAAGCAGTATTTCTGGGATTGTTCTGCTTGGTTTAGGAACCTGTGAAATACTTTATTGTCTTTGTAAGGTGTATCGGAACAACAAGGCTATATTCTAGAGCAGTGTTTCCAGCCCTTGGTCCTCCAGGTGTTTTGGACTTTAACTCCCAGAAACCCCTGCCAGCTTGGTCAGTGGTCAGAAATTCTGGGAGCTGAAGTCCAAAACATTTGGAGGACCAACGTTTGAGAACCATTCTTCTAGAGTGACTTGGTTACAAATATTCTTCACTGAGTTGCAATTTTTTCATGTCTTCTGTGAGAAAAGATCCCCAATGCATTGAGGCAACCCACTGAAAAAAAAAATGCCATGAGATTTTTTCTCCCTTGTACAAGAACAAAAAACTCAGCAAGCCCTATCCCTCCCCAGGTTGCAATTTTGCCCACATGTTGAAGTTTGTGTAAAAGAGAATTTTGTACAAATTGTAAAGTTTGCTTAATATTTGCTTTTGGAGAAGATGTTCTTAATTACACAAAAATGCTGAAAAGTGCACAAAAACCCATCATCTCACACAGCAGTGAGAAAACCTTAGTAATTTTTCATTCTCATGTGCAAGCAAAGATTGAACTCTTATAAGATGAAATTCTTACAAGCTTCCATTTGAATCTTTTTGATAGTATGTTGATACTAGTTTAGCCAGCTCAATTCAGCCAGTTACTAGCTCAGTTCAGTCTTACTTTCCCCCATCCTTTGAGTATGGGAGCAGTTTAGAATTACAAAATTATAGGCTTATTAAGTACAAAATGACCTGCCATGTTCTTTGTATAGTAAAATGTCTGTATATTACCAGCCTCTACACTGACAGGTGAATAGGTGTCAGAAAAAGTTTGGGATCTCCACAGATTTTATGGGGGTTTGTTTTTGGTTTTGTCTGTTTTTTTGAGGGGGCATTCATTATGAAATCTACAGATTGCATGGGGGATAGTTAGGGTTGCCAAATATCCATCATTATCAGAGATGTCCATTATTTAAGGTCCAGGAAACTTGTCTCTTATAGGTCTAGCAGTTTATAAGGGATGTTACCTACTAAAGGGATGAAAAGCATTTATATAGATTGAACAAGATGGTAAGACATATTTTTTTGGCTGGAGCCCTTCACAAAGACAAAAATGTGTGCATCATATAATTTATTAATGTGGACAATACATTAATTTTGCAGACAAATAGATGGCTAATCAATACTTTCATTTGGTGTTTAGGTAGTGCACAAACTTGTTAATATCTACCTCTTGACTGTCAATCCTACATGTTGTGAATTTCTACTGTCCTTGATTGCTGTTTTGAAAACATGGCAATATTAGACATAGTGCTAAGTACTATATAAATTGGATGTTTGCTGAATATCATAAATGCCTAACTGGTTCATATCTGTAAACTTCTGCAAAAAAAAAAAAAAAGAAGAAGCGTGCCCCAAATTAACCAGATCATAAATTGTCTGTTATATTTAAAATATTATTTTGATCATTTTGAAGAAATAGAAACATTTCCCCCTCCCCCCAAAAAAAGTATTTCATAATATGCTTTCTAGAGAACTTGCACTATAAGGATACTCAATATTACATGTAAGAATATTATCGTAAAGATTAGTTAGAACAGTGTGAAGTATTGTTGAGAGACCAATAGTTTAAACTGGTACATTTGAACTCTGCTTTCTTTGTCCTGTTTTAAGGCTGCAGTTCTTAAAACATGTCAGAATAGCTTTGGCAAAGAGTCAGTGAACTCAATGGTTTAACCAGCTGTTGTGAGCATATATAAAGTGAAATCTTCTATCTTGATCAAAGTAATAGTAAAATTAAAAAGTTCAAAAGAACAGTTTGAATGTGCAATGAAAGTCATTAGTGTGTGATGTCAGCAAAATAATTTGATCAGTCAATACATAATTTATTACAATCATATACCAGCACAAACATATCTAAAGGAGACTGTTGTTTCAACTGAATCCTAAGGATGGCTTCCAGAAAAGAAAGAAAATGGATGGCTTCATATAAGCTTCAAAGTTACTAAAGTACAAGGGAGCCTGTCCTTTTCCGTTCTGAGCATTTTACTCCAAATGCTACAGAAGATGAACATTAAAAATAAAATTCTTTACTGTCAGCTTCCTGGGAGAATATATATTGTTTCAGTAAGAATTTAAAACTTACCACTTTCAAAATCAATAAACTCAAAGTTCAGTTGTGAAAAATGATCTGGGAGTGGATTCAGAAATCAGTTTTTTTGGTGCCATTTTATTTTTCAGCATAAATTCTCTTAATAATAATTTAATAATTTGTTTTATTTATATACCGCTATTCCAAAGATCATAGCGGTGAACAGCAAGTAAGCTAATTAGCAAGTTAGCTAATTTGCCCCTAACAGTCTGGGTACTAATTTTAGCGACCTCGGAAGGATGCAAACCTGAGTCGAGCTTGGGCCCTTTTGCTGGTCTTGAACTCGCAACCTTGTGGTTTCGAGTGAATGGCTGCAGTACAGGCATTTAACCACTGCGCCACAAAGATTTTAGGTGTCTAAGCCCCTACAGAAGGGATTCTGAAGGTCCCTTTCCTACCACAGTGCCTCTAGAACAGCCAAACCGTAAATACTATGGGAAGATGATGCTGGAAAAGGAAATTGAGCTTGGAAAAATTACTTTTGGGGCTACAATTTGCAGAATCTCCCACCTAGCTTTGCCCCTTGTCATGCTGTCTGGGGGATGCTGGGGGCTGTAGTACACAACAGCAACTTTTCCAGTCCCTGTTGTTGAGATATTCTGGAAGTGCATGTGGACCTGTTTTGGCATTTACAGGAAAAACTTTGTCTCCCCAATGCTGGAAAATAAATCCCCAAAACTAATCGTGAATACACACAGACTTTTCTATTTAGTAGTCTTAGCTCATTTTAAAAGCTGGAGGCATGATCCAGCAAACGTACGTTCTTTGAAATCTGAAGTACTGCTAATTTCCATGGGAGATTATTAGGCATATGGCATAACGCTCTTATGAGTTACAAGGAGTGGATTATGCCTTGTGTATTTCAAACGCGTTTCAACTTGACAATGCACAGTAGAAGTAGAGGTTTATGTCTGATACTGCAGCAGAGAAAAGTTTGATTAGTTTTGTAGTAATAATATGCTAAAGCTGTGAGCAGAGGTTTGATGTTTTCAAATTGTGACCATATTAATGCTTTCTGTCACATGTTGGAGTTGGGTCTTTCTTATTTGATTTTTGGGCCTCTTCATGTCCTATTTTCCAGGCTAGTTTGCAGTTTCACATTAGGTTCAATCTTGTTTCACATAGCTTTTGGCTACATTTTTTTTTTACATTTTAATTTGTTGTTGTCTGTTGATTGGCTGTACAGTCTGTTTACATATTTTTGTACTCGAGTATAGTTTTGTATTTAAAAAAGCAGTTGATCTGATATAATATAAATATATATGTGTGTATGTGTGTGTGTGTGTATATATGTATATATATATAAAGGTAAATAGTCTTTGTAACACTTTAAAACTAGGGTACTTAATGATGACAGAGCTATGGAATTGTAATACTGTACTGTATTTGCCTTGCTTTATGTTGATTTTTATTTTCTGGTTGTACTTTTTTAAATTTTCGTTAAAGAGTGTCTTTTTATGGCAGACTGGAAATTTGGATGCAAAATGTGCTTTGAAAGATTTAAACTTTTTAAAAGGCATCATTTTTCCCTAGTGGGAAATAATATGGTTTTGCTACTGTTCTATCTCACCCTGCCCCATTTATGCTTGATGTTCATTTTTGAACCTTAATTTTAAGCCATGCTTCTAGCAGGCTTGGAGCCGTTATCCATATTGTTTAGTTTAAGAGAGGGAAAAATCTCATTAGACCAAGAGTTCCATTCATGTGCAATACTTTCCCTGAAAATACATCATGTACCGAAGTGACTATTAACCAGAGAAATCAAACCATGTGGCCAGTGTTTTAACACAGCGATTTCTAAAACTTGCTACTGTCAGGGATTCCTCCCCTTTTCATTTCTTGTACCAAGGATCCCTTGCACCTCTTCTGTGGAACCATAGCACATCGGAGAGAATTCTGGGGCACATCCTAAGGCAGAGAGCAGAAAAAGTTGCTTTTTAGGGTCACAGCTGCAAGCAATCTTTTTTGGGTATGACTTCTGAAGGTGTGGTTTAAAAAAAGAGTAACTTTCCCAGACTCTATCCTAAAGTCTCTATCTGTTTTTCTGAGCACTAGCTAA
Organism: Sceloporus undulatus; assembly: GCF_019175285.1. Taxonomy (NCBI): domain Eukaryota; kingdom Metazoa; phylum Chordata; class Lepidosauria; order Squamata; family Phrynosomatidae; genus Sceloporus; species Sceloporus undulatus. Next base: position 163,922,379 of record NC_056522.1, on the reverse strand, counting down.
GCTTGATACCATTTACTCCCTTGAACTAAAACTGTGCCCAAGGAGGTACCACATTCTGCCTTAGCCAAAGAAGACTGGTACAATGGGTACACTGTTTTGCAAGGTTACACTAGTCTGCTGCTTCTAGCAGGGGGCTCTGGGACTATAAGCCTGTTTTTGTTCTATAGTTTTGTACAGAACCAACTTTTAAACAACAAAGCCCAAATGTTGTACGGCTGCATTTGCCCTTGTCTTTGTATTTGCTGCTGTGATAGATAGGGGCAGTGGTAGGGATCCAACCCCTTTCCTTCTTAATGCTGTTCTCTGTAAGTCTGTCTTCGATCAGGGTAGCCTCATTGGGTTGCTGTAGGTCAGGCATGGTGGTTTGAGCATTAGACAACTCTGGAGAACAGGATTTGAGTCCCTGCTCAGCCATGAAATCCACTGGGTGATCCTGGGCAAGTCACACTCTCTCAGCCTCAGAGGATGGCAATGACAAACCCCTTCTGAATGAAACTTGCACAGAAAACCTCTTAGGGCTACCATAATTTAGAAATGAATTGAAGACACACAACAACAATGGTTGTTTCCTCGTTTGTTTGATTACAGAGTTTCCTCCTCACTTTGAGTAAAGCACTTAACATTTTTAATATCCTCCAACCCCCAAAAAGGCCTGATCCAAAGTCTATACAGTCCCACTGAAAACCTCCTTTGGATCAGACCCCGAGCTGTCTGTGTAGATATTTCTATCAGTGAGATATGTGTCAGCAGGAAGAAGCACAGGGCGGGCATTTCCTCATTAAGACAGCGAGTTGTGAATTTTCCTTGCCTTATCAGTTGAGATAGGGCTTATTTTATATATCATCTTTATTTATACATCATATCTATCTCTAGTGTACATTTATATCTATTTCCCAAAAGGTGGAATCGCTGTGCTGTAAATATGTATTTAGGTACAGAATAAAAACATTAGTGAAAAAAAATTTGGAAGCTGTTACCGAGCACAGAAGCCACATCTTGGTGGTTAATGGTTTAAACTGGAGCGTGGGAGCAGGAGGGTAGAGGAGAGGTTGTGTATCTATGTCAAAATCAGCAGAATTTAACTTTTTGTTAAGCACTTGCCAAAAGAAAAACTAGAGTTTAAGAAACTTTTTTTTAAAAGTTAAACAAGCAAAGCACATTAGAATAGGAGTTTTCTAACAGATTTTCTGACTGTCTAGGGCAGGTTGAACGCTTGTGCTCAACTTGTACTCCATAGAGCTCCACTTAAGTGAATGAGTTTGCTTCTGAAGGAAGGTCCACAAGTAAGTGGCAGTTGGTCAGGTAAATCAACCTTTGTGGCCACACCAACCCAGTAACACCTGGTGGCTTCTAACAAGGTGTGCCACTATTACTTCCCTTGATCTACTTCCTCTTTCTGAGGAAGGAAATGGCCCATCAGTAGGATGATGAATCCACCCTGGATGTCAGTTTTAACTTTAAAATGTCTATTCAAGTGCTAAACCTGTTTGGGGGATATGGTTCAGCAGCTTGGAAAGCTCCGTCTAAATGCAGATGAATTCCTGGACCAGATTCACCAACTCAATGAGATGGAAAACAGCCATCATTACTGCATTGACTGCTTTGTGCTCCTCAGTTTGTTGGCATACTAGATGGACTTGGGAAGTAGTTTTCAGGCTGAAGTCCCAAACACACCTAGTAGGGAGTAAGGCCCTCAGCAGGTGGAGTCCCATCAGCCTTACTCTGGGAATCCAGCAGGACCTACTTCTCAACAGACATGCTGAGGATTGTTGCCTTCTGTTTTTTATTGATGGTAGCTACTGAAAAGGGACAGCAGGAATCAGTCCTGTCATTTGGAGAAAAAAAACAACTGCTGCTGTTCCTTGTGCAAACTGTCACTGCAAAGGAAAGTCCTACCAAATGCATCTCTATGGCGGAAGAAGTCTTGCTTGCCAGAGGCATTTGCTCTTAGCCAGTTGGCGGGTGAGTTTGTGGTTTAGAGGATGTTTTAGAGGATGGCTGCTGCCACACAGTATGAATAAACACATGAGAACAAGCTTCGTGCCTCTGATGCTTCAAGGACTTGTAGGATTTGTATGCTTAAGGATTAAGGGGTTATGTGGAGTTGGAGTAAAAGGGGGAAATGCACCCATTTTTTCGTATTTTATCCACATGAACAAGTTTGTATATTTTATTCACATGAACAAAAAAAGAATATTCTTTGAATAAGCACTCAGATTTCTTTGCTCTGATTTCAGAGTACATTTCTGTATGCTTTAGTGGCAGAAAACTTCAGGAAGCACATATAATATGGCCTGCATCCTGTGTGCCCTACCCATCATGGTTTCTAACCATCTTCTTCCAACCAAGCTGGATGTTGTGTCACCTTTGCGGATCAGTTTCGAACACTGGTGGCTACAGATTAATGTGATTGTGTGAAACTGCTCCTGCTTACTCCCCCTCCGACTGGAATATTTACATCAATTTTATTTATTTTTTATAATTTATTTTTTCATCCCACATTTTGTTTTCCTTGACAGAATATTTAGAGGGACTTGATGGGGGAGAGGGGGAAGCAAAGTATAAATATATCAGTTTGGGATATTTACAAGAGGATGCGAATGGTATTCCATAGTTTTCAAGTCTGCTTATATTAAGGCGGAATTTGGCATGCAACATGTAATGGGCAAAATTAAAGAGTTATGTACTACAACAAAACGCTTTCTTCCCTAACAATGAAATTCATGCTGGCTTTCAGTTATGAGCAAGTACTTCATGCTTCAAACATTAGAGCCAAAAGGGGATAAAATAGTTAGGAGTGACTTCTACAGGATTTGAAAGGGCTTTGGGTCAGGTTTATAAAGTCACATTGGGTACAGTCTTTACAAAAGCGGTAAAGATGGTGTTCAGAATTGGACTTCTTATTGGACAGATGGAACAATTGTTCCAGTATTGGAGTAGACTTAGAAAAAGTCCTTTCTTGTCAGTCTTATGGGTGGGGTTGTATATTGTTGCTTTGGCCACAAAAGGAATTCACCATAGTTTTGAAACTGGTCATAATGGAAATGACGCATCTAGATAAGAGAGACATAGGCCCAGTTTGTACTTATCACATACTTATTCCACATACAGCTTGGAACCTACTGATCTAAACCAGTTTAGGAAACATTCATAGAAAAGATCTGGAAGAGCTAAATACAAATGGACTGCTCTAGAATAAAGTACACTGTGGTTGATACTGAAGTCTATATACAACTGCTATGTATCTTAGTTACTCAGACTGGGCATATTTTTCTCTTTCCTTACATACATACAAATGATTTAGTACATGTATGTGTGCACTGTATATGGATATGAATGCTGAAAATTCATGAGAGAGTGGGTCTGCGTCTATGAAAGCTGCAGAAACTTTGTTATACTTTGTGAAAATGATTATATTATGGGTGTTTGTACTGTGCACAGCTACTGGAATTAAATGTAGGGAATCTCAGGAACAAGCATAACATTTGTCCATGACTTATTTCTCAAATGTGTATGTGCAGTTTTTAATTCTGTATACTATTTAATATTTTACCAATAAAAATAAACTTCTCATATGAAAGCATTTGTTACAGAAAGTTCATTCTGTCACTGATGGTATGTCTCTTTCAACCAGCAGTTGGGAATATGAACAACTGTTTGCCTAAATATGATGGACTGTCATGACAACGAGTTGACATGGGCAGATGGCTGGATGGGTGGGAGGTGGCACAATTGGGTCTCCAGGAGGTATGTCTTCAGTTGACCATCTTAACTTGTAAGAACAGGGATGCTGAGTATTCAAACTGAGAAATCTCTCTTGATATACTTGGGTGCTCTGTGTTAAGGTATAATAGCAACCTTGGTGGGTCCTTTGAGGGGAGAGAACATGATTACCTTCCTGACTGGATGACCTCTCAGTTATGGGGTAACACAAAGCTTATTTGAGGGTGTCGTGAAACATACATTTCAGGGGGCACACCTCTGTTTTGCACTTGAGAATAAGCAGCCGTGGGCACTTAGGAAGACCACCATGCACAAAAATCCATTTCAGCTTTAATGCTCAGAGCTACTGATGAAGTATTACTACAGCTAAAACAGTAGAAGGACCCAAGCAGCCCTGGTGCCAAAACCACACTTCAGCAATTGGAATGAATCTAGAAACTGTTTAATGCAAGAGTGCCTTGGAGCAGCCACCTTCTGGAGCACAAGAATGGAATGTTGATGTAACCCATCAATCATAAAGCCTTCAAAGAACAGGGTTTTCTTTCCAAGCAAGAGTCAAGTTAGGGCACCATTAAAAGCAGAGACAGAAAAAGTGTGGCCCTGGAGCCACTTGCAGCCTCCAGGGCTGATGTGTTTCCTAGTGACCACTTCAAACTCCCTGGACTATTTTTTTTTTTAATTTTGGGTGGTCCATATGCCCTCCCTCTTCCTGGATAGACAGAAAATTGTCCCCTGATCCCACAGTAGTTGCCCACTATTGTCTTAAGGAAAGTGGGACCCAGCAAGGCATTTCTCAACTCCTCCTGCTGGGCCCTGCCAAGCCCTCCCTTGCTTGGTGCCATGAGCCAAGAGTGGGAAGGGTAAACATGAACTGGGCCATGCATCTGCAGGTATCCTGGTTTGGGTCCCAGTCTTGGGAGGAAAGCAGGATGGTAATAAATATAATAATTATAATATTCTGTCCTCTGCAACTGAAAAGTAGTATGTGTTGGTGTGTGTGTGCACCTTCCAGTTGTCATAAATTTTATAGAGCCTTCTTAGGTAAGGCAAGGGCCATTTCCTTCCTCAGAAAGAGGAAGTAGATCAAGGGAAGTAATAGTGGCACTCTATTCTGTTTTGGTCAGACCTCATCTGGAATACTGTGTCCAGGAAGGAGCAAGCTTGTTTTCTGCTGCTCCAAAGACTAGGGCACAGAGCAATGGATACAAACTACAGGAAAGGAAATTCCACGTCACCATTAGGATGAACCTCCTGACAGCAAGAGCTGTTCGACAATGGAATATGCTGCCTTGGAGGATGGTGGAGTCTCCTTTGGAGGCTTTTAAACAGAGGCTGGATGGACATTTGTCAGGGGTGCTTTGCTTGTGTCTTCCTACATGGCAGGGGGTTGGTCTGGATGAACCTTATGGTCTCTTCCAACTCTTTGATACTAAGGGCCCAAATAGACAGGCCAAAATAAGGCTGCTTCAGGTCACTTTGGAGGTATGCTGTTTAAATGAGGCATGTGTCCTAAGAGTCCGGAAGCTGTGCCAAAGCAACACTCCAGTTCTAAGGACTGGAGCACAGCTTTGGCACAGCTTCTGGCCTCTTAATATGTATGTGTCATTTAAACAGCATACCTCCAAAGTGACCCGAAGCAGCTTTATTTTGAGCTGTCTGTTTGGGCCCTAAGATATCTAAGAAGAACTTGTAAACTGAAAGCCAATTGATCAGTGGTGACTAGTGGTTTCCACGAAAGTGGGGTGGTAAATCAACTATGGGTTTCAGCTTAAACTTTAAAGGAGCTATCAGACCTGCTGAAACATATCCCCCAGATAATGCTCAACATGTTGGATGGTGCCTTTCATTTGAATTAAAGCTCAGAGTGTTTATGAACCCACTTGCCATTGAAGCAAACAGCCACCACAGGGAAAGACTGTAAAATTAGTGGACTTCCCACAGTAAGTAGAAAGTGGCCCAACTATCTTGTCAAGTGGGGTTTCCATTTTCCCACCTTTCTGCTAGGAGCAGATTAGAGGAATAATGGTTTTACTGTATATAGCCACAAAACAGTAGATGGTGGGGGACATTTACTGCAAAAATCTTCTGCTGAAATGGCAATGTTTCCTGGAAAAATTAAATCTTATAAAAGTTGGATGCTGACATTGGTAACTCCTTCTGATTATTTTGGCTGGAATCATCTTAGTGACATACACAGACATAACCTACATAGCCAGCATGGTGTAGTGGTTTGAGTGTTGGACTAGAACACTAAGAGACCAGGGTTTGAATCCCCACTTGGACATGGAAACCCACTGGGTAGCCTTGGGTATGTCACACTCTCTAAGCCTCAGAAGGAGGCAAAGAAAACCTCATGATACGCTCACCTTAGAGTACCCAAAAGTCAGAAATGGCTTGAAGGCACACAACAACAACAATAACACTTTCTGTTTAGGCACCTGCTGCAAGGAGATATTCAGTGTTCCCTTATAGATTCTCTCCCCCATAATTAATTACCTAATTATATTGGGGAAAATGTGGGATATTATTGTTCGTTTGTTTGTTTGATATCCCATCTTTCCACTATTATAAGATCCAAAGTGGCTTACAATATAAGTTAAATTAATATATATATATATATATATATATATATGTTGTAGATAAATTTCAAAACCGTAAAATATACAGTCATCCCCCCCATATTTGCGGATTTGATATTTGCAGATTTGATTATTCACGGATTTCATTACTATGTTCTCTCTAGGACTGTCTAGGTCCTTCAGTGCAACTCTGTGGTCAACTTTAATTAAAAGTTGCATTGAAAGACCATTTGTAGCTACTCCAGTGCCATTCTATGGTCAGTGTATGTTGGACATTGACCACAGAGTTGCCCTGGAGGACGTAGAGATTCCTAGAGAGGTGTCCTCTCAGGTAAAAACAGTGTTTTTGTTATTTGCGGTTTTTCCATATTCATGGGGGTCTTGTTCCCCTAACCCTAGCAAATATGGAGGGACAACTGTATAACGCAAATTAAAACACTAATTTAAAACAATTACAACATAGTAACAGTGCAATGCCACTATTTCCCCTCTCTTCTCCTCTTTCCCCTGCTGAGTTAATGGAGTGCAAAAGTAGTTTGGAAAAGTACTTTTGCACTTTAAACTCAGTTTGCAGCAACTAAAATAAACTGAGGATAAAGGGGGAAAATACGGGAGGAGAGACAAACTGGGGCACTTTAAAAGCTGCTGAAAAATGGGATTGCAGTGGGAATGCCCCTGCCAAACTGGAACAGTTAGAAGATAGGAAATTAGGCAGGGGAATGCAGCATATGTAAAAGATGAATTGCCGCTTCTGGAGATAGGCTGGGCCATAGTGTCTGGTCAATGGCTATAAAAACATTACAGTGGACCCTCAGTATCTGCTGGGTTCCAGGATTACCTATGGAGACCAAAATCTGTGGATGCTCAAGTCCCATCAAATACAATGGTGTACTAAAATGATGTCCCTTATATAAAGTGGCAAAATCAAGATTGCTTTTTTGGATGCTTGAATCCATGGATAAAAGATCTGTGGATATGAAGGGCTGACTGTATTGGGGATTTGTGTTACTCCAGTAACATGCTTCATCCCCCCCCCCCCGACCTACACGGCTAGAGTAGGCTCCCTGTTTCAGAAGTTAGCTTTCCAAATTTTGGAGTATGATGGGGGCAGCAACCAGTGTGGGAGAAGGGATGAAGACTGTCCTTCTTCCTTCAATGCACTGATCTACCTCAGAAAGTATAATATAGAAAGTATCTACCAGAAATGCAACCAAAAAAAATCATTCCTACAGCTGTTCAAATGGATTATCCAATAATCTTTAGTAATTCATTTCCAGTTTGTTAATGAGAACTTTACTACCCCATAGCAAGTGCAGTCATAATCATATTCTGCATTTAATCCATAGCTATATATGATCTGGGGAATTCATATGTATAGTGCAGAATCTGATGCTATATATTTCTCTATAAGCATGTCGGGAGGCTGGGAGCAGAGTCTTTCCAGGCCTATCAGGAAGCAGTCTTGGAATGAAGAACCTTACACAATCTTTCTTTTGGTTATTTGCCACAAGTTCTTTCTCTCAGCATTAGCCTATAGAGAAGCAAAATTTTCCAATCTCCTGCTTATCAAGATGGAAACATGGCTAGGCCTGTTCTTCTAGATAAAATATTTTGGCTTCCAACTTGTCTAAAACTTATCTTTCATCCTAACGGCATTAACCCTAAACCTTTTTCCTGGTCGACTGGGTTTGTGCCTTTCTGTGGGACCATAAGGAACTGTTTGTTAAGGATAGAATGGTAAGGAAATATGGGCTTCATTACAACCAGAAGCCCTTTTTAGTCTATGAAAGAAGCATATTTACTTATAACATTGCACAGTGTCTATGAAGCAGAAATTTAAACAGAAAAAAACCCCACACCTCAGTATCAGAACAGATAATATCCATCTTGTGATTTGATAGGGAAAGGCAGTTCTAACATCTGCTTTAAAGTAGCATGGATATCTTGGGAAAAGATGCCTTGGGTCCCTGTACTGGGAGGAAGGTGGGATATAAATAAACATAATTAATAATAATAATAATAATAATAATAATAATAATTGGTTAATTTCACCATAAGTTTCAGAATATTCATAAAAGTGCAATAAAATGTCATTTAAATTTTCCCTTCACCCTTCCTTTATCCCTGTTTTAGGGCAACTTAAACATTAACCTGTAAGTAAAGCCTTAATTGATTATGATTCAACTAAACTTTGATCCTTCATAAAATTGGTTGTAGATATTCTTTGGGGGGAAATGCCACAAGCCTAGCTAACATGCTTTCATCCCTGCTTTCATGCTGAATGACTTTTTTAAAATATGGCTTACAGTACTTGAACCAAAAGCCTTTTCAGGCCATATGTAGTATTTCTTGGTTCCCTAGGCCTACATGAAGCTAAAAAGTTAATTGAAATGCATGAAAACAATAAAGCACCTTGCAGCACCTTAAGGCTTAACTTATCTGTTATGGCACAGGTATTGGTCAAGGCTGCCTCTGCCAGGAGGTTGCCTCTGGTGATTGACTACCAGGGGTGGCAAATTCAGAGCTCCCTACTCTCATCCTTGGAACAATCCTGCTCTCTGGTCAGATGCCAATGACATCTCCAGAGCCACCTGGATGTTCAGTTCCTAGCTTTCTGTGTGCATCAGGCTTTTTAGGGGCTCTTTAGAGGAGGCCCTTCTCTCAGTCCCACCACTTTCTCAGGTTGCCTTCTCAGGAATGCAGGAAAGGGCTTTCTTGATGGTTGCTCTCAAGCTTTGGAACTCCCTCCCTAGGGAGGCCAGGATGGCTCCTTCCTTGTTGCCATTGTGTTGGCAAGTCAAAACATTTCTTTTCCAACAGGCTTT
>NC_056522.1:163806063-163913242 GCF_019175285.1 Sceloporus undulatus | reverse complement strand
CAAGGAATTGACTGTGATGTCTGTTGCACAATCTGCTGATTTTTTTTATCCTTTATCCTTTAATTGAATTTTTAAAACGTTTTTTATGCTAGGCCTCACTTAACTGTATTATTAAAAAAAATTCTATGGTTTATTTCTTTTTTTTCCTAACTGTTTCTTAATTGTGTATTTATTTTACTTTGTGTAAGCTGCCATGTGTCCTAAAGGGTAGAATATGCACATGATGATTATGACCATGCCAAGAGGTCTTCACTGCCAAGGCACTACAGGAGGTGTGCTTGAGAAAATCCCCTGAGCCATAGATAAATGGAATGGAAATTAAGAAGACAGGTACTTGCTACCCACAAAAACTGACTATGGAAGATGTTAGATTTAATAGAGATAGACAAAATAACTTACCTTCTTAGGGACAAATCCCTTGACTTGTTTAATGAAAAGTGGTTAGATATTCTGAAGGAACTCCACTTCACCTTGAAAGAAAGTTTAAGGACTTAATAATTTTTGTTTGTATGGGTTTGGATGTTTCATTGGATATATTACTATGTAACTCCAATCTTACAATTATTTATTTACTCAGCCTAAGTTGATTAATGATTAGGAGTTTTATTAATTCATTAGTGAAGATTACAGATTTGAGAAGGCTTCTTTTTTTAAAGTAATTTAAAATACAATCAGGAGAGCTACTGAAAAGCAACGTTATAATACAAAGTCAGATTACAGATGCTAGAGATTCACATCAGAGTAAGAACTTGGAAGTCACGTTTTTATTGATGGTTTGTTTTGTTTTGCATGTGTTTTTTTCTCCTGTTGTCATTTGTTTGTATGTTTCCAAATGTTCAGTATGGTTGGTTGTTGTGGTTTGTTTTTTAAGACACATTAATAAAGTGTATTAAAAAGAAAACAAAAGAAAACAGGTACTTGACCAATTGAGACATACCTATCACAATAATAACAGAACAGGTGGTTTCTCACCTCAAGGTGACACTTCCCTGAAAAATCTGATAATGGAAATCCACTCTTAGCAGTGGACAATGTGGCATTAAGGCAAACCAATATCCATACAATTAATGCCAATTCAATTCTCTAAGCGATTGTCTGCTTTCCCTTCTGTACTGAACTTCTGGCATTCGGGCCATGTTGGATACAAATAACCTCATAAAATTATGAGTTCACTTGAGGTTAATACACAATCATCCAGGATAAAATCATTGGTGCAGATGCAGCCTAAGTTTCCCAATTTATTTTATTGAAAACAGAAAACGATTATACATATGGCTCTTTTCTAGATGTAGCTTGCTAAGTGGAAAATCAGTCACAGAGTAAAAACCCTGATACAATCTCTGGATTGTGACAATTACACTCCCTTGTTTGAAGGCTGAAGGGAAACAGGTAAGGGATAGCTTTGCTATTTGTATACTGCTTTTACTGCTTGTCTACTACTTTTAGTAAGCAAAGATGTCTGGTCATTATAATAAACATTGGAGGATGAAGGATTACTGTTTCCCGGATATATTAGGTGGTGTTTCAGGAATGCTTCTGTTTGGAAGAGTCTCTGTTGGTGTGGCAGGTGAAGCAGATGTCATTCTGCCCACTTCCCTGCTTAGAATTTTATAATTCTTGAAAGCTGTCATGATGCTGTGACTATCTTTTCATGCCTTCAGACCACATGAAGCTCTGACATGTGAGGAGAAGATTAAATGTTGATAAAACTGTGAAGAAATGAGTATTATCAGAAAGATATTGGGGAAATAGGATGGAAACGATGGAGCAACTGTATGCACTATATACCCTGTTTGGATAAGATTAGGAGAGTTCCTTGTTTCAGTTGATGTTGATTATCAGTACAAGCAAAGATATATTGCTAAAATATTTTTGCAAGCTCAAAGCCTGTGAGAGTTCTTATCTCTATGGCCAAGGCAAGAAAACTCCAAACCACAACTAATAAAATGTGAAATGCTTTCTTTTTACTCCAGACATGAAGGGGGAAAAATAGGACAGAACTTGAAAACAAAATAGAAACACCTTAAAAGAGTTCAATGCTGAAAAAGAAATAAGTATTTTGTTTATGTATGTATTATTTAATTTCTATTCAGACTTTCTCCAAAACATGACATTCAAGGCAATAAAGCAGAGAATAAACCAAAATCTTGACTTAAACATGACAACAAGCCAATTTAAAACAGAGGCTGCACCCACACAATATAATTAATCCAGTTATATACCACTTTAACTGACATGGCTTAGTGATATGGAATCCTGGGATCTGTAATTTGTTGTGGCACAAAAGCTGGATAGCTAAATATTTCACAAAACTACAAATCCCAGAATTACATTGCATTGAGCCATGGCTGTTAAAGTGGTGTCAAACTGGATTATTTCTATAGTGTGTATGCAGCCATAGATCAGTTAAAATGCAATATAAAACAAAACAATAGAAGAAATAGCAAACCCCCAAACTGGTAACAGCAGGGTACCTTAGATGCCAATGGCTTTTCTGAATAAAAACATGTTTGCCCTCTGGCAGAGGCAGAACATAAAGGAAATCAACCTAATCTCCAGAAGCAAGAAGTTTCATAGTTGCAAGGAGAAGTAGTACTTGGACAGGTAACTCCAGTCAGTGGTGTCACTAGTGGAGTATGGTGGTGCAGAGTGCACCAGGTGACACCCCAGAAGACGGATGACACTCAATTGGGCCCTCCCCAAGCTGAGGTGTGAGTACAAGTACAGCAGGTGCTTCTACTGCAACCCTCCGGACCTTGCTGCTGTGGCACTACTTCTCCCAAGGAGAATGGTGCCATGACAGTGAAGGAGAGGGCTAAGTGCAGCCCTCTGAACCTCACCGCTATGATGATGCTCACTTCTTGAGAACAGTGCCATGGCAGCAAAGGAAAGGGCCAAGTATGGCCCTCTGGACCTTGCCACAGTGCTGTTCATTTCCCAAGGAGAACTGTGCCATGGCAGCAAAGGAGAGGGTTAGGCGTGGCCCTCTGGACCTCTCTGCCACAGTGCCACTCACTTCTTGAAGAGAATAGTGCCATGGCAGCAAAGAAGATGGCTAGGAATGGCCCTCACTGCCACAGTGCCACTCACTTCCTGAGGAGAACAGCACCATGGCAGCTAAGGAGAGGGCCAAGCCCAGTCTGCTGGACCTCACTGCCACAGAGCCACTCTCCTCATGATGGCAGCAGCCCACATAAGGAGCAGAAGCAACAGCAGAGAAGGGGCACACATGTAGTCGCCCCAGAAAGCCCTATTCTGGCAAACCTGGAGCCCCATTCCCTTCTCACAAGACCCACTCCTTGCATTGGATGATACTGAGGACAGGGATGCCACTAACTTCTGTCTTTACTACTGGGCTCTGCCTCTGACATAGCTATATACACTAAGGGAAATGGAACCAGATATAACTGCTTCACCAAGCTAGCACTTCTCTTCACAACCCAATCGGAGGTACTGTACTACTGGGCAGCTGGAGCTGTGTTGCTTTGACCTGTTTTTTCTGTGGCTGCTTACCACGTCGCATCCACCTGGAAAGCTTTGGAAGATGGAGCAGGGTATGGTAGGGATTCCACAGAAATGCCACTTGTTCAGGGCCTTTTCAGAGTTGCCCCTTGTTGAATAGTAGCATGAAAGTGGAGAGATCTGGAAAACACAGCAAAGAGTGACCTGTGAAATGCTACATGTTCTAAAGCACATCAAGGCACAACAGACCTTGGGAATCCTGGGAGAGAATGATGTCAGAGGTTAAGGACTGAAAGCCCTGTGCAACCTGCAAACCAACATTAGAAGACATCACACTTTGTGCAGAGGTGCTTTGAAGAGAAACGTCCCAAAGGCAAGGAAGTGCATTAGTATGTACAAAAGGTCAGGGATGGGTATGAAAAGTGTGACCCAAGAAGAGGAAGATGCCAGGTTACTTCAGATTTCTTCCTCTTTGTCTTTCAAAGTACTCAGACTGGATTACACCACACCATGCCCTCCAACCATTCTGATTTGGCAGGGATACTCCTGGTTAATCCTCTCTTTCCTCATTTTTTTCAGCTGCTTCTAAAATGTCCCATTTCTTCTGTCCTCCACCACTTTCTTCCTTGGTCATTGTTTATTTCAGTTGCTGCAAACTGAGTTCACATTGCAACACTCATTTGCACTCAGTTAAGTCAGCAGCAGTGTGAGGAGAGGAGGGGGGGAACCTGTCTTCCCAGTAGGCTCAGGCAAAAGCAAATGGCTGCAGCCTCCCCTAGCTTGCCTGTTCCTTCTCTTAATATCTTTTGCCACCTTGATCATACTCATACTCTGATGTTGCTTGGTCATACATATCCAGTTGGTGTCTGTGAAATGTTAGAGGGTATGCCATACGTATAAGAGCCAGCATGGGGTAGTGGTTTGAGCATTGGACTATGACCCTGGAACCCAGGATTTGATTCCTCATCCAGCCATGGAAACCTACTTGGGTGAGCCACACACTGTCAGTCCCAGGAAACCCTGTGGTAGGCTCACCTTAGAGTTTCCATAAGTAGGAAACAACTTGGAAGGCACACAACAACAACAACAACAACAACAACAACAACAACAAAATGTCATACATATATCTCAACTTTTCTCACTTCTGAGTTGTACAGACTGGCGTTATACGCCGGCCTCAGGGCAGAGTGGGGGCATGATGTCTACACAATGCACACCCCAATGCTATCCTGACACCGCAGTCACGCTGTGCGCCCGACCACACGGCAGGTGGCATCACAATGCTCCTTTGGCGCTGTGTCCAGATGACACAGCACCAAAAGGAGCACCAGACATTGCCATGGCAGCAAAGGCACACTTTTCATGGTGCAAAGGCATACTTTCCATGGTGCAAAAAGGAGCTGCTTTTTGCAGCTCCTTTTTGCATTGTGAAAATGCCAGATCAGGGCCATGGCATGTAGTTGCCATGCCCCCAATCTGGCGCTGAAAGGGGCAGCAGCAGGCTGCTCCAAAGGGGCAGTCTCTTTAGCCCCTCAATCCCTAAATGTGTTTATAAAACATGAATTTGGGCACAGATCAGAAGAAGTCCTTACATTAATTCTTCCCACCATGGTGTCATAAATATTCATAATTTTATTTTATAAATAGAAGACATAAATAGAACACATCAAACAGTGGTTAGGAGAACAGAGCAGGAACTTGAAATGGGCTTGCAAACATTTGGTTGTGCTAACTATTAGGGCTCTGTGCACAAGTCCCTGCCCCGATCCAAATGGGAACTTGGTCTTGTGGTTCAAATTGGTTCTTTCCCTTCTGCAAAGTGAGTTCATCTGGAGTCCTGATTCAACTCACTGTTTGGGGATCTGGATCACTGCTCATACTATTCACATCTACTGTGAAACTTAAAATGGTGATAATTTTTCTGTTTCTTCATAGACCTGGAAGAAAGTTGGAGGCATGGAGTGCTATTCACACCGCACCATTATAGTACGATCCCACTTTAACTGTCATGGTTATGTCCTATGGGATCCTGGAATCTACAGTTTAGGGAGGGATAAATTGGAATCCCTAGCCAGGGAGCTCTAGTGTTCTACCAGACTGCAGACCTCAGGATTCTATAGGATGAAACCCTGGTAATTAAACTGGAATAATAGTGCTATAATTGTGTATTGTGAATGGTCTGGAGGTAGATCCTGAAGAGGTGAGTAACTCTGGATGTTTATTCAGGAGTTTCAGAATTCCATTTTTTAACTCATTGTTTTGAAAAGTACTAAGGAAGAAACTAATGACATTGACTCTCCAGTCTTGCCAATTCATGCACACATGGTTCTGGTGCTGTTTCTCCTGGTCTATTTTGGCCACATCCTAAAGCTTCACGAGCATCTCCAAGTACCTTCAAAATGTGGTGGTGGTGGTGGAGATCTGCTGAAACAGAAATCACACCACATTAAGAAAGAAGGAAGGTGGAAGTGTTAGGAGGTGTGGTATGAGTCTTATGATGAGGAGAGGAAGGACACACACACACACACACACACACACACACACACACACACCTTTACTAAATGTTTGTAAAGACAATTCCTCCCTCCAAGTCAAATCAAGTGAGCTGAGGCTGAGGAAGCCCTGGACTAGGAAACTGGACTGGCTAAAAGAATGGAGCTTGTGCCAGAATTGTGTCTTTGCTCACAGAGACAGACAGATGCATGCGGAGGACAACTAGATGGATAGTATCTTGGGGGAAAGGGATTGGTTTTTGTTTTGTTTTTTAATGTAATTATTAAAATATGAGACACATATCTTACTATTCTGGTCCCAAATGGGAAAGCAAAATCCAGCATTTGGAAACCAGGCTGGTAGCAGATAGGGTCAAGAGGATGTAACTTGTACTAGGAATGCCTTTGCTCCTAGACAGGGGGCCAATGTGGTTGGTTGATTATTTCTTTGTGTGTCTTGTTCTTCAATGCCTTCAAGTTGATTTCAATTTATGAAGATTCTCTTCTAGATTTTTCCTGGCAAGATTTATTCAATGTGGTTTGCCACTACCTTCTACTAAGGCTTAGAGAGTGTTACTTGCCCACTAGGTTTCCATGGCTGAATGGGAATTCAAACCCTGGTGTCCCAGAGTCCTAATCCAATACTCAAATATTACACCATCACAATTCTAGTATAAACCAGGAAAGCAAATTAGACATCTTGAAGCCAGGCTAACAGTGGGCAAACTTAGTCTTTTGATTTGACCTGGACTTGTAAATCCCTTGTTTTGATTTTGTTTCTTTAAATTTAATATTCTTTATTGTTTTGATACATTGATTGAATGTTTTGTATATTTTTAAATTCTTTATTTTTAAATTCTATTGGATGCCTACCAGTAGATTAATGTAATTAATATTAATAAATAAATAGCTGATGTTTCATCCAGAGAATCTGAGATCACTGTAAATACACAAGTTCAAGCTGTGGTTTTGATTCCAAAATGAGTTAGTACCAGTCACGGGTTTGCCGTATCTTATAGCCAAGATGTAATGAAGAAGTGTGCGGTTATAAATTCTTGTAATTTTTCAGGGCTGGAATGCAAGACAGCAATTTCTCTCATTTTGATTGTGGAAAAGGCATTGAACGAAATGGTTAAAAATCCTCACCCAGAACACCATCTTCCCCCACCTTCAGTGCAACTGGGTAAGAATGGTAATGAATCAAGCCAGATCAAGAAACCTGGAGTTACACTTACTATAGGTCTGAGTAAAGCCACTGTCAGAACAATGGAACAAAGCATTACTCCCTGTTGCACAGTAGTTATTTATAAAGATAGTTCTACAGTACTGTTGTTATTTTCTAAAAAGTAATGACTAAATAGGGCAGGGCAAAATCCCACTTTTTATTATCTGTTTCTTTCATCTCATGATCTGCAAGGTCAAGGACTTGACATTGAGGTTCAGGTGGCAGCTAGTCAAACAGGGTCTCTCCTGCCCTCTGGCTATATGACTGGCCCACTTTAGGAATTCCTGATAATTGTTGGGGTTTTTTTTTCCAGCAATGCACCTGCACTTTCTCACAGAATATGCCTAGTAGCAAAAGGCTAATAGCCTCCATGCCCCCAGTGCCTAGGAATGTAGTCTGGTTATGTAAAATGTGATATATCACCCATCTGTTTATTACTCTCAATTTGTTTGTGATTCATATTTTGCATGTATAAATGCTTGTTTGATCCTTGGCAGAAGGATCGTGCTCATTAAAGGGAGAAATTAATAGCATCGCCTGCAGCAATGCAGGGATAAGCCGAGTGCAGGGCAAGTTAACACAAACAGCTCAATCAAAGACATCCCGTTTTTGGCATGTGGCATCCTGATGGTTCTTGTTTTCAACCCATTCCCTATCAAAACTACAAGCTGTGCCTGTCAGACTTTAAGTCTAGGCTGGATTGAAACCAGCTTCCTCAAAATGTCAGCATGTAGAAATATCGCTTCTTAGAGCCTGCATGGTATAGTTGTTTGAGAGCTGGGCTATGACTCTGGAGGCCAGGGTTTGATTCCCAGCTCAGCAATGAAACCCACTGGGCTATCTTGAGCAAGTCACACTCTCTCAGCCTCAGGGGAAGCAATAGCAATAGCAAGTACATTTCTATACTGCTTATCAATGCATTTAAGCACTCCCTGAGTGGTTACAATGTGTCAGTTAATTGTCCCCAACAAGCTGGGTACTCATTTTAGTAACCTAGGGAAGGATGCCAGGCTGTACTGAACTCATAACCTTGTGGTTTGTGAGTGAATGGCTGCAGTACAGGCATTTAAACACTGTGCCATCAGTCATAACATTGCGGACCTGCTTTAATTGCCATGGCTGCTGCTTACAGAATTCTGGGATTGACCAGTTGGCACAACATTATTTCTGCCATTTGGAGGAAAGAGCCACAAACCTTGGAAGTAAGGGAGTATAACCCCATAACCTTGTAGGTTCTTGCCTTGCTTTGCTGGCGCTGGTAGCACATCAGGCAGTGCTGCAGTATCATGACTCCAGCGTTGATCTTAAGTCCTGTTGTATTGCTTAAGCTAAGTAGATTCAACTCATTAGAAAGGGATTCCAGCTTCCAACACTGTTTTGGCTAGTAGCTCCCATGTCAATGGGATGGTGAATCCATACTGGGGCTTAGCTACCTTCACAGGAACTATCCAAAGTGCTCAATCAGTGGAAAGTTTCTTTAAAGCCTGGAATGGATTCATCACCCCTCTGACATGCATGGCAGGGGGTTGGACTGGATGGCCCTTGCGGTCTCTTCCAACTCTATGATTCTATGATTCTATGATTCTATGACATGAGAACACTAGCCATCACTTTCCCCATATCATTGTGATATTACTTATCCCTGCCCTTTCCTCCCAGTGTAAGTCCTTCTATGATTTCCATGAACTTCTTAGCAAATGTAAGCCATAATAATCTTTTAATTTTCCCACTACTATGCAGTGACTGTACCTAATTCCAGTATCACTAATGAAAAACCCAGCACAACCACCCCATCTCAATGTAAAGATGAATTGGGGTTTCAGAATTATGACAGCAAACTTGGTTTCAGTGGATTCATTATTTTGACTGGAATTGTATTTGGGACACATTTTGTTTAATCTCTTTATGGAAGTTTCTAAGCCCAATAACTGCCAACTTAACTAACTAACTAACTAAAGGAGTGTGACTTTTCAGGATTGAGCAAAACTACCTGCACCATGCACTTCTCATATCTAGACTGGAATCTCTTCCAAATGTATTTTGTTTCTGCTTCTCAACGTGATGCCACTATGTTAAAAGATGAGGAAAACCTGCCTGTTCACTTTTTGTAACCCCAGAGGAAGGCCCAGATGAAGCATGGGGCAATTTATTGTTTTGGCACTCAGCGTTGTACATCTGTAAAAGAAATGCAGTCCAGACAGGTGTGGCACTTTCTTACTTAATAACATGAGGTTGGAGAGTTCAAGTCTTCCATGGAAAGGGCAAAACACATGGAAACTAGTCTGTGGAGGAGACAGGCATAGAACACTTTGCTCATTTGTATTTTGTATTTTTTTGGAAATTAACATTGAAATGTGGCTTGCTGTCATAACTCTGAAACGCCACATCAGCTTTACATTAACATGAGGTCGCTGTGCTGGATTTTTCTTTAGTGATATGGGCATTACCCATGATGAACCCTAAACATTTTGCTGCCTGAAGTAAATGACAAGATGACACCCCCTCTCTTCTGCTGCCCAACTTCATCTGAACCAGAATCCTATTAATCCAGTCTTATCCAGTCACTGCTAGAAACAATGAGTTAGTTTTTGGTAATGATCTTTCCAAGCCCCAACACAATGTGCAAGATCACCTCTCCCATGTTTTCTGCACATGGTAAACTGCCCTCCATATAAAGGAACCCACTTTTCCATGCCTGCCTTGAGAAGGCAATCTCTCTCTCTTCTCCTACAACTTCTCTCATGAAATACTATACAGTGGTCCCTTGATATCCACTAGGGCTTGGTTCCCAAACTTGTCGTGGATACCAAAATCCATGCATGCTCAAATCCCATTAAATAAATTGTGTCACTTATCTAAAATGCTAAAATCAAGGTTTGATTTTTGGAATATATATATTTTCTGAATATTTTCAACCCATGCATGGCTAATATGTGGATAAGGAATCCATGGATACAGAGGGCTGACTGTAACTTTTGGTCTCTTTAAGGGGAATAAGTAAGATAATACCTATCATATCAGCACGTGAGCGTTGTTCTGAGTGATTCCCAACAGTTCAGTCATTATATAATCTATTTACAGATGTTTTACCTCTGAATTCATTCAAATATGCATATACACCCTTCTGTTTCTTACTCCTTGAAGAAAAATCACAGCTAAGGCTCCATCCATGACAGCAGTGGAATGAGATGGGACAGAAATGGATTTGGAGAATGGAGTGTTATCACTTCAGATTCCAAAATGGGATTCAGTTTGTAAAGGGCTGATTACTGTCATCTGAGAGACCAGCTTTCAAGCTTTTTGCCCACAATAGTAATTTCCAAGAACTTGCAAATAACAGACCACATTGTGCAACTCTGGTCCATTAGCTAGGAATGTGAATCCATGCTGAATTCATTTCTGTTGTTGCTGTTGTGTGCTTTCAAGTTAATTCTGATTTACTGGTGACCCTGTGATAGGATTGCCCTATCATAGGGTTTTCTTGACAATATTTCTTCAGAGGGGCTTTTCTATTGCCTTCCTCTGAGGCTGAGAGAGAGAGAGAGAGAGAGAGAGAGAGAGAGAGATTTGCCTAAGATCACCCAGTGGGTTTCCATAACTAAACAGGGATTCAGGCCATGGCATCCCAGCATGTTGGCTTCAGATATTTTTTTGATTTCTTTCTTCCTTCCTTCCTTCCTTCCTTTCTTTTTGTGAAAAATGTATAGAAAACTAATTCTGTACAAAATGATATTTATATGCACAAAAACAGTTTTGTATACAAAAATACAAATTTTCGTGAATAATATTGTATTTTTCTAAATAAACTAAGGTCCCCCCCCCCATTTTTCCTTCTGTTTTTGCCAAGAACTCTTGAAATGGGAAAGGGCAGTTGACTATTTTATACAGTGGAGCAGCTTGATATATCCATATGCCCTTTCTTGTTGAGGGTGAGAAAAATTACAAGTATGCCTTACATCCCTATCACTGGCCAGCAGTTTTACGTGCCTAGAATGCAGGGCAGATTTCAATAAATAGGAAAGTCTTTGCGAATGAAGAAAGGCATTTTCTGTCAATGAGTAGCCACCATTTCATATAAGTAGAGTTAAGAGGAAGGGCTTCGAGTGCAATGGTGTGTCTTTCGGGCATAGTGAAGCCCCCAGCACTTCCCAAACTAGAATCCAGCACTGTTTTAGTCATGTGAACTCAACCACCTCTTAATCTACATGAAGACATCCTGAACAGTGAAGCCAGGTGGGCAGAGAGGAAGCACACGGCGCTGCAAATCATGCCGTGCTATTCTTGCAAAGGCAAACCACAAGTTGTCATTTAAATCATACAAATTTGAATTAAAACATAATGGGTCTTTTTGTTTTGTGGTTATTATACTTGCAGCTTGAGATTGTGGATGCACAAGTTAAACCATGTCCCTACATTATGGTAGCATTTTGTGTTTACACTGTGTGTGTGCTTTAAATTATAAGCTGCCTGGGGAGACCTTGGGATTTGGGTGGGGTATTAAATATGTTAGATAAATAAAGAAATTGTCATGGAATTGTGTTTCCAAGTGAATTAGAATAAACATTACATGAAAACAGAATGCAAAGGGATCTTGTAGCACCTTTGAGACTAACTGTGTGAAAGAAGTTGTAGCATAACCTTTCGTAGACTTGGTTTACTTCCTCAAATGCATCTGATGAAGTAGACTGGGTCTATAAAAGGTAACCCTAAGGCAAACCTATCATGGGGTTTTCTTGGCAAGATTTGTTCAGAACAGAAGCCTTTGCCTTCCTCCGAGGCTTAGAAAATGTGACTTACCCAAGGTCACTGAATAGGTTTCCATGGCCAAGCAAGGATTTCAAATTTGGTCTCTAGAGTCATAGTCCACCGCTCAAATGGCTATACCATGATGGGTCTCTAACATGTCTTACACACAATGCCAGTATAGATTGTAATGCTATGGTCCTTCAGAGGAAGTCCCATAGGACATAGAATGCACTGCTTCTCTCCCTCTGAAGATATAAGGATGGAGAAATCTACCTGCAGAGTCGCATGTGGAGCGGAGATGAAAAAGGGAGAAATGGAGGGAGCATGGTGTGTGGGAAAAGAGGAAAAAAGGATCACATTAGACAAGAAACACAGGGAGGAGTGGATAAGGCAGAAAGAAGAAGAGAAAGACAAACCAGCAAGGTCAGACAGAAAGATGCATGAAGAAATAGGAGAAGGAAAGCCTGAAAGAAAGAAAAGTGGAGATGAGAAGAAGAGGACTTTCAGGACACCAGAGAAGGATAGCAACAAAATACATGCAGAAAACAAGAATGAGTGGAGATGAAGAAGAATTAAAGATGACCATTCTCTGTTTCTTGGAAAGATTCACGAGAATTGTTCTTGTGAATTGTGGAGTGGTTATTTTTGATGGAGTGAAAACTCAGGTGGGAAAGATATAGCTTATAGTTTTATATTTATAAATAGTTTGTTTTGGTTTCTAGCATCTCTCTTCCCCCCTCCCCCCCATTTCTCTTTAACCGCATTCAATCTCTCTGTCAGTGGGTGAGTGGGTGAGAAAGGGTTGTTGTTTTTTATTCCTTCAGAATTCACATATCTGTTTTATTCTCTCCCAAGTTCCAAACAGGGATGGGTGGGAGGGGAGAGTTAAATTACGTATTGGATTTTTCACTGGCATTCTGGTAAAGTTTTATTGCTGTAGTGTAACATAAATATAAATACCATGTTAAAAACAATGTCATTAAAACTAATATCTTCTTTCTAGCATAAATGCAATACAATGGGCACTTGGCATCCACTGGGTTTGGTTCCAGGACCCCCCCTGGATACCAAAATCTGTGGATGTTCAAGTCCCATTATTTGTAATGGGGTAGTAAAATGGTGCCTCTTACATAAAACAGCAAAATCAAGGTTTGCTTTTCAGGCTTCTTTTATATTTGGGGAGGGGGGATTATTTTCAAGCTGTGGCTGATTGGATCCGTGGATGCAGAATCTGTGGATGTGGAGGGCCATTAATTCTTGCTTTTTCATATAAACAGACTGAGACCCAAAATCGAGGAGATTGAGTAGAACTTTATACTCAGTGAGTTCTTGGATGATTATGCGTTAGTGAATTGTGACACTGCACAACTGAATGTGCAAACAAAAGTAAAATGCACACTGCAATGCACATAATGACACTGCATGTGCAATGCTGTTTCCACTATCTTTAGCCAAACATAGATTTCTGCGTTGGACAAAGATGTCCAACCAGTTCTGTAGGGGAGCTTAAAGTTGTGTAATTTACTAAGAGGATGCCAGTCATAAAACAATGCATGGGTGAACAAAATGTTGTCCACATGATGCATGCCTTCCTTGGACCTGGAAATATGGCCCCTCAAGTGCCCCAGTAAAGCCTCCAGAGCTTTCAGTTTTTTAAAAGAAATTTCTGGGTAATTTTTGGCCCCACAAAGCCCCACAACACAGCAAAAAAAATGAAATGAAATGGTTTTGCCCCCACCAAGATCCCACATTTCTTAAACACCTCTTAGAACCCATTCATTGGCTTACAGTTAGATGAAATTGGAACTGGAAGTGATATTGAAATCGAGATTGGAAGTGATGTTGTAACTGAGAAATGGGAGGGGGGGGGGGGTCTGGGAAAATATTTTTTTGGGGGGGGGGGGAATTTGGAGGCAGCCCTCAGTGGTGTGTGGTTGAAAATGGGCACCTAGGCCCTCTTCAGATGCTCATCCCTTATCTAGTGGTAGCTTTGAACTGATGTTCTTGTCCCTGTTTGTGAGCAGAATGGTAAAACGTGGATTCACAGTATACAGCGCTCTCCTGGTTGTCAGATGGAGTCACAAAATGTGCAAGTGCCCTGGTTTCTATAGGTGTGAAATTGTTGAAATGGGGGGGATACAAAACCTGCCCCCCCCCACTGCTCTGCTTCCAGAAAAGTTGTATTGGTTGTGGCGTGGTGGCCTGAAGATCTGAATCCTGGTGAAATCCAAAGTCCTGGTGGGCTTGAGGCCTAGAAAGAAAGTAAAAGAGAGAGACACCAAAACTCAGCTTGAGCTGAAGTTGCATCCTTTTTTATCTCTGTGTTTCTATACTGCATTTCTGCTGCAATGAGGGCCTAGAAACTCTTCTGCTGTGGTGGTATGTACATGCACTGGTGGCTGGTGACTTCCATGTCAGTGGAATGCTGAATCTGATATAGGTTTTAGTTAGAATTTTAGAAGGATTAGCACCTTAGAGAGTGGCCATAAAGTTCAGACTCAAAGACAGTGTTAATCACTGCACTGATACATAGATCAGCTGCTAGGTTGTATGTGTCACAACCTCCCTCTACATGATGTTTCCATGGCAGTTAAAGTGGAATCACAGCATTATAATTAGTATGAAAGAGACTGGGCTTGAGTACTAAGTGGACAGAGCGTAGGAGTCAATTTCCCTCAATTCTTCCAATCAACATTTATGATGTTTATTATAAAGTTCATTATATCATTCATTGTTATAATTAATTAACCATAGAAAAATATTCCATACTGTTATTCATACTACAGTTCCCCCTCCATTCATGATCTCCAACTTCCCACCCACATGTGAAAGACCCACAAGGACAGCCAACCATGGCATTCCTGAGCATGGTCTGATGAAGTGAAAAAGAATAATATAATCTTAGAACCATAGAGTTGGAAGAGACCACCAGGGCCATCCAGTCCAACCCCCTGCCATGCAGGAACACAGTATCAAAGCACCCCCAACAGATGCCCATCCAGCCTCTGTTTAAAAGCCTCCAAAGAAGGAGACTCCACCACTCTACGAGGCAGTGTATTCCACTGTCAAACAGCTTACTGTCAGAAACATTCTTCCTAATGTTGAGGTGGAATCTTTGAGAAGTATGCAGACACTTTCTTCACCCTGATTCTACCCTTAGTTTTCCTGTTTTCAATCTGGATTAACTGGATGCCATGGTTAGATTTGGTTGTGGGGTTGCTAGTTCTTGAGCTAGTTCTTAAACTCTAAGAACAAAAAGGTCTTTCCTTTCCTAACTGAAAATACTCCTTTCTCAATAAGCTCTTACATATGTTTGCACTGAGTGACTTTCTGGGCATACCTTTCCTCTGTTGCTCTTATTTTGCAGTGGCATGTGTCACATGAGTTTCGTGGTAAGTGATATATTCTTCTATTTTATTTTATATTGTTGGTTTATCTCTGGCATTGCTTCTTTCTATCAGTCTTGCATTTTTGTCATTTTGTCCTGGAAAGGGTCACAACTCTGTTCACCTCTGTTTGGCAACTGAAGTAAAGGCCATAAATATTTGGTCACCTTAGTCACTGTATTTTTTCAGTTTCATGGCCGAATTGTTTTAAGACAAAATGTTTCCCACAAAATACCTGTGGCCTTCAGGTCTTGATGGAAAATGAGGAACTGAAAGCCCTAGTCAGGCCATGAAAATAAGAAACTGCTGGAAATATGGAGAACTTAATGAAAAGGCCTTCTTTCTTTCAGTTCCTCAAAGATCTGCAAACTCAGGCTCCAATGGTCCCAAGGTCAGTGGGCCGGTGAATCCAATCCATATTTTAGTTTAAAGAACATGTCAGAGGTGCTATTTTGAACACTGGGTTCAGCACTTGAGATAGCTCTTTTAACATTTGGACTTAAACCCAAGGTGGATTCACCACCCCATTGGCATGTGATCCTGCATTGTGGTTTTTGTTTCTGGATCAGGTTTCCAGTCCATTACTGAAATCAAACACTGATTTAGAATTAGGAGAGCTTCCATGGATTTAGAAGAAAAGGAGAGAGAGCTGGTGACACTGAAAATCAAAACTCCAGATAACATATCCTATAGTTTAATGTATATATTAAATAGTATGAGGTAGTGGTTGTGGAATACTGTCATACACTGCAGGCCAATGCTAATCACATGAAACAGGAGTCCCCTAGCATCACTTTCTGAAATGGCCTCTCCAAGAAAGATTGGAGACACTGTACTTCCAAGTCCCAGCCTGGATAGAAGTCTTAAGATGACACCATGGTCTATAGTATCAGAAACCTATAATATCACAGAGCCTACCATGCCTTCCATATGAAGAAGGAATGACCTATTTGGATTAGTTAACTATCCCCGGATACAGGAAAGCTTTCTCCTTGGCAAGGTTCAGTGTTCTTCCTTCCAATTTATTTGCCTGAAGACATGACAAAACCCCATTGTACAACTGCTGCCGCCTCTGTAATAATTTTGAAGATGAATTTCTCTTACATGTATTCTTTCATTGTCATTACTATCAAGGGGTGACGAAAGACCTAATATTTTATTCAGCTCATCCTAGGGCACCCTCCTGAGTCTATTCACCTATTTACTTCATAGATTCCAATATGATGTTTACAGAGCAGGGAGCTATGTTTTTAAATTTGGTAGTTTGTACTAGATCATCGATGACAGAACAATGTTAACTATATTTAATGCATAACTGAATTTTAAGAAGCTCAAATAATTAGACATTTTATGATATATCTTTTTAAAAACCAAATGTGTCTTTTAATCTGAGAGTTTTATAATCTATTCATGGCAAATAAAGACAATTTAGTTGTTCTGGGAATCAATGGCAACTCTGAGATGTACAGCAGAACCAACACTGTCCCATTTCTGGTGTAGATTGTCTACCAGAATGACCAAAGCATTTTCTGTCTCATAACAAGCCTGTAGCCCGACTAAAATGCATCTATAAAATCCACCTAAGTCAGAAACTCACTCCAGTGTCACAACACATTTCAATATCTTGTTCAAAAATGGAACACTGTAGCATAGCCAGAAATTATCTAAAACAATGTGGTCTATTACCTTCCTGAAAATGCTGTTATATATAACAGAGAAATCTTGCAAATATTATTATATTGTATTATATTATATTATATTATATTATATTATATTATATTATATTATACATTTCATTACATTACATGCCACTTTTCTCCCAGCATGGGACCCAAGGTGGCTTATAAAATCTGAAAACAATACAGGGTAAAAACGGTGTAATAAAAGAGTTCAAGTGCAATTAAGCAATCACCACATTATAACACCATTACAGTTTTGCAAGTCCAAAATAGTTTTTAAATGTGTTAATGTTAAAAAATATAACACATCCTCACCCCCATAAAAGGCTCTCTGCAGCTAATTATTCATTCCTGGTTTGAATAAAACATTCTTTGTTTGCTAGGAAAAATAGAGCAGGCAGGTAGTTAGCCTAGGCTTCTGGAAAGGAATCCCACAGCTGAGAACTGCCGCCATGAGGTATGATATTCCAGTCAGGTTTCACTGTTAGCTCCAACTAGACAGAGCCCACTGAAGTAATGGAAATCAATGACACTTGGTAGTCAACACTTGCATAGGTCCTATGGAATCAGTGGATTTATTCTAGTTTGGACTAATAACTGGATTTAAGCCTAGACTGGGAGACTACAAAACAAAAACCATTAAGGTCACCTTATCTTTGGGGCATAGGTTGAGAATACCATAGGACTATAACTACTGCCTTAAAGCAAGGTACAGGTGGTTGCTATTGCTGTCTGTCTTGAAGTCATTTCTGACATATAGCAAGCCTAGGGTGATCCTATCATGGGATCCAATCATTTTTTTTGGCAAGATTTGTTCAGAGTCAGTTAGCCATTGCCTTCCTCTGAGGCTGAGAGCATGTGGCTTGCCCAAGGTCATCCAGTGGGTTTCATAGCCAAGCTGGGAATCAAACCCTGGTCTCCAAAGTTGTAGTCCAACTTTTTTTTTACATTTGCCTTTCAAATAAATCCCCCAAATCTATTTAACCCAGCCTGGTTGGTAGTTTTCAACCACAACACGTGCTTATTCACAGACTGACAGTGAATTTTTAAAAATCATCTGTAAATCCAATTTTCTGCTTGAAATCATAACAGTGAAATCCTGCAAATGGTACAGGATCCTCTCCAGCCTCCTTGTCCCTGCCCTTCTTTCATTAGGGCCCCATGTTCCACTTCTGTTTTGTGTTTTTTTTTCTCTCTCTCTTCCGGCTAAGGAGAATGGGCCTGCGGTACCTTCCCTGCCTGTCAGCAATGCTCTTTAAACTTTGCAAAGGAATCAGGAGTTGATTGATTTGCACCACTCCCTTCTCCTCCAGGGGCTGAGAATGCTGCCTAATCTGTGTTCGCAGTCTTTGCTGGCTCACTCAACAGGAAATATGGGCAGGAACAGTGAGTTCTGGTTTCCCGTGTCTCAGCCTAAAGGAATAAAACCAGGATACCTGGTTTGTCCGATGCACTTGCTCTTCTACTAGAGAGATGACCCCCTTTCTACTTTTTTTCTCATGTTTTTGCAGAGCCACGGCTGAGATCTAGAGCCTATGATGTCTACCTTCTGGTGAAAGAAAGTTTGTCTTCATTCACTTATGAAAATTTACCTGGGGCTATTTCCCACTACATCATTAGAGCATCATGATTCTCCATGGTGGAGAGTAGTTTCCGCTATTCCAGGGCTGCATTCTGTGAAATCCGTGGAAGTTTAAAGGGCCTTTAGATTTCTCAGCCAAGGAACTCCTCTGGACACTGCATCACACTGCAAATCCCATGATGCAGCCCTGGCAGTTAAAGTGGAATCACGGAGCTATACCTGTTGTGCAAAGGGGCCTCTTGTCTCAAAAGAGAGGGAAGCCAATATTCCTCCATCTTAATAAATGAGTTTAGTCCTTTTCATCTCATGTCAGTCACTGATCAGCCTTCAGAAGTTGAGATGGGGGAATATTATCCCTGAGCACAAACTAATCCATTTTATTGTGCCAAAGTGGCAACCACTTCAGAGCTTGGAAATGCTGCATTTTGGACTACAACTTCCATGATCCACCAGCCAGCATAGCTACTGGTTGGTGAAACCTGGAGCATGTAGACCAAAAAATAACTTTCCCAGCAATCCGGAGGTGGATATAATGCAGCCCCTCAGATGCTGTTGAACTACAACTATTAGCCCTTGCTATTGGCCTTGCTGGTTAGGGTTGATGGTACCTACAGTCCAACTGCAGCTGGAATTTGCCTACTTCTGCTCTAGACATAAAATTGTCTAATGTTGTAAAATACAAACAGGTGGTCTTGCAGATGGACTAGATGATATCCCCCAAAATCCTTGATCCCTGGCTGGTGTTCATTGCAGCTGTGCTCCAAAACATCTGGAGGGTGCCATGTTCATTGTCCCTGATCTCTTTCAACATGCAGCAGCCCTCTCAGGTTTTTCCAAGCCCTGAGATTCCTTTAGCAGGACATGGAAAAGACCATGGCACCCTCTACATTTAAAATGTTCTGCCAATGAGCTGAAGCACCATGGATCATGACCCAAAGAGTTTTTTTTTAGCACCAGTGATATTTAATTTCCCATCAGGAAGAGGCAAGGAGGGTGGTAAAGGGAAATGAATGAATGAATGAATGGCCAACTAGCTGTTGTAGAACAAGAGCTTTCTGTGGGGATGAAAAAGAAAATCCTGTGAAGAGGAAGGCCTGGGATGGATTAGCGATTTTTGCTGATGAGCCTCTCCAGTCTTGTTTTCACCTCACCTGATCTGACTGTTCTGTGCTTCTCCTTGCTAGGGGCATGCAGGAGCAGTTAACATCTCGTTCACCTTTCATGTGACCCTTCCATCGCCACACCTTAGTTGGGTGACGATAACAAAAACAGAGCTGAGAATTCCCAAAAGGGCGAGGTCCAGTTAATCCTTTCAGAACAACACCAACCTGATACTTCATGGGTGGGTCTCTGGTAGTTTCAGAGTGAATTAACGTCTCCTATTCTCTTCCTTATCCACTTCTCTGACTGTCTTTCTTTTCCCTCCCTTCCTTCTATTTTATTAAGGCAGTCATCTGTCCCATTCTCCTGTGATGACTGCTATGCCTCTCCTACTTATGGAGTTACTGCCTTAAACAAGCAAACATTTTTTCCCCACCCTCTTATTTTCTTCCCTCTCCTCTTTCAGCCGCAAATGCTAGTCGATGGAATGCAGTGAAATGGTTTATCTATTGCTTTATGTATTTATTTATGATACTTTAATGCTTCCCCATAACCAAGATTCTCTGGTTATGAACATAGGTTCTCATATTGGCTGATTCATATCTCATTGAGAGCCAATTCCATGTCACTGAATCTCACACTTCTTGGGCAAACTTTGTTGGAAAAAAGTACAATGTGTGTCAGACCGCTAACATTGCTAAAGGCTAGATGATCCTCTGCATATCTGTTTAAACTCTGGTGCTCTACTGGATGTTCACTCATGTAGGTTTGTGGTGCTGAAATAAGGCTTTTGTGTGAGAAAAATGTCAGACCTAGGAACAGCCGCTTATTACCCATAGTTGCACCGGGGTGGGGGGTAAATAACTCGCCCAACTAACATTTTGGGAGCATTGAGCAAATCTTAGTTTTTACAGTAAAAAGTAACAACTTCGCAGATTTTTTTTTCCTTCACAAAAATAACATCATTGGCAGAAATCCAGTCGCAAGTCCCAACTAAAGTAGGCCCACTGAATTAATGGAACTTACCTAAGTGCTGACTTATGAAGCTTCCATTGAGTTGGTCAGTTCCTCCTGCTTGGGACTAGCAATTTAATTATAGGGCAAGGATGAGAATCATGTGGACCTCCAGATGTTTCACTGCATCTTCCAGAATTCCTCACCATTGGCTATTCTGGCAAGAGCTTCTGGGCACTGCAGTCCAAAAACATCTGGAGGGCCACATGACTCCATTCACGGTGTCTTCTTGTGGATGTTCATAACAGTTACACACTGCTCCTGATGCTGCTTTGGTTCCATTTCAGCTAAAGGATTCTAGTTGATAAGATACTACACAGTGAATGTGATGAACTTAGAATAGCACACAGCAGCTATTTATTGGCCACTGCCAGTTTAGACTGAGATCAGTGCTTCTTTAGATTTGGTTTGATTCATGATCTTAACAGTTTGGATAAATGATAGTCTCAGTTCTAAATCAGCTTTATGGGTAAATATCCATGCTCCAATTTTAGAGCATGAAAATGTTTGTGAAGGATGACTCTTTCATGTCAATGCTGAGTACCCATTGATTTCCTATCCATGGATTCAACCATACACAGCTTGAAAATATTAAAAAATAATAATAAGGGACACCATTTTACTACGCCATTATATTTCATGGGACTTGACCATCCATGGACTTTAGTATCCACAGGAAGTCCTGGAGCCAAACCCCAATGAATACCAAGGGCCCACTGTGCTATTTAGTAAAGCACAATCCATGCTGCTGGTCTTGTTTATTTGGAAGTGAGTCCAGATCAATGAAACATATTCCTAGTTAAGTGCACATAGGATTGTAGTTTTTGCTAATTTGAAATCTGAATGTCAGAGGAAACAATCCCCATTCTCAGCCAGACAACCCTTGTCAGTCTGGCGAGAACAGCACAGCACTGTGTTTCAGTTGATGAGGTTAATCTACCAAAGTTCAGGATCAGCACCCAGGCTTACCCAGCGTAAAAACCCATCTAGCAATTAAATTGAGAATTTGAGAACACAGCAGTGAGGCTCGGATTTAACCCAATAAGCTTCATGCATCACATGTAAATTTTCTTTCTTGAGGCTGCCACCATATGGCTGGGTAATTCTGCCTTGCAGCAAATTTCAAAATGGTAACCATGTGAGTCTGTTGCAACAAACCAACAAAGTTAGCATGATCTCCACTCCTCAGATTAATGTAGTTTATCCTTAGAGCAGGGTGGGCAACTGCACAGGAGGTGGTGGCCATTCATACCATACCCCTCTGTTGCACTGTACCATTGCATTTTGATGTTCTGAAAGTGATTTAACACCACATCTGGCAGGTATTTTGGCCAATTTGGAGCAGTTGGGTGGGGGTGATTGGGGACTCTCAGAGTGAGTGAATTAAACTTCCACATTTGCCTTTTGTTTGGATTGTTTGGAGCCAGTTTGGCTTCAAATTTTTCTAAAATTAGTGACAATTTGTGTACATTTTTGAGAGGGGCTGGGTGCATTAGAGTGCACATGTATGGATGTGAGAGCTGCATAGTGGAGAAAGCAGGTAGAAAGGAAAGAAACTCATTTGAGAGGTGGTGGTGGAGAAGAGTGCTAAGGATACCATGGACAGCCAAAAAGACAAATAAATGGTTCTTTGAACAGATTAAGCCTAAACTGTTATGGGAAGACAAGATGATCAAATTGAGGGTGTTGCAGTTTGGCAACATCATGAGAAGGCATGGCTCACTAGAAAACACAAAAATGTTAGGAAACAATGCTAGAAGATGGTAGAAAGAGAGGAAGACTGCATGCTAGAAGGATGGATTCAATCAGAAAAGTTACAGAAATGAGGTTGCACGACCTAAGCAGAGCAGTGGAGGATAGGGGTTCTTGGAAATGTCTCCTCCACAAAGTCATTGTGAGTCAGGGTCAACTCGAGGGCAGTTAACAACAACATGGCAATGTGTTGATTCCTTAATAGTCAGGCTAAGAGAAAGCAAGTCTACTTTGCAAACATGCCCCAGCCATAGACTTCCTAGTTGAAATGGAAGCTGGCAAAATTTTTGTTCTGATTTGCTTTCCTCATTTATTTGTTAATTTGTTAAACCGAAAGAAAGAAAGAAAGAAAGAAAGAAAGAAAGAGGCAATACTCAGTTGCCTCAAAAAGTGTTACAGTGATTGATAAAAAGGAGATTATTGAGTAGGATAGGACCTACTACCTTTTTGCTTATACATGTTAGGTTTTGCTGGATATCAAGAGGAAAGACCACGTTTTCCAGTAGTTTTATAATAGTACTTTCGGTAGTGTCATACTTTCCAGAATCCACTCAGCAGTGAAGGCCAGGAAAATTGATCTTTGCAAATAGTTTAAGAAGAAAAGAAACCTCTCACACAGTTGAGGTTTCCCAGGTTAATGCCACATTAAGCACTCTTCTGGGTTCTTTGTCATGACCTTCTCCTTCACTGCTTATGTATCCCTAGCACCTCCCATTGCAAAAGAAGGCATTTCTTTCCAGCTTATGTGATTATAAATGCAACCACAAAGAAATTGGGTGTGCACAGTCACAAGTGTGCATGTATAAGCTCATGGGCATAAGCAAACGACAGATATGGTGTGTACTACTGGCTTGAGGAAAATCAACAAGAATGTTGTCTGTGCAGATAAATACCAACTCAATTGGGACAAAGAGGTCTGAAAGAGGCAGAAGCCAAACTAGTGTTGGAACAGGTCTCTGTTCTCTATTGAGATAGGCATCAATTGCCATTTCTCTCACATTCTACCTACATGGCACAGTTATCACTTTGAATCATTTCTCTTACAACACATCATAAAAATCATTTTACCCTACTTTTATTTTATTAAAATGCCACTATAAGTAGCACACTGAGGGTGAAATTTATTTTTGAAAGTATTTATAAGAACTGGGATCAGGGAAATATATACAATTTTGAAAACGTGTTTCAGAAATAATGCATGCAGATTTCAGTATTTCCAGTTATCCTGTCTGCAACCTCAAACACATTTATGTAGGAGGATGTCCCACTGAATTCAGTGAGTCTTACTTCTGAGTAGACAAATAAAGATGCTAAATGTCGCCTCCACTGGCTTTTGACGAATGAATTGCAGCCTAAACTGAGATTGATCACTCTATTGACATGTGGTTTTAAAAGCAGTTATTCTTTTTTAATAGATAAGTGGTAGTAAGTATGTCAGTAGTAAGACATGGATGGGAAGAAACAGAGAAAGGATGGAGATGTCCACATCTTGCAGACTTAGAATAGTTCTATGCATGTTTAATTGCAATTTCTCCATAAAGTCCTAGGTAGTCTTTTGGTGATTGCTTAAAATTCTCTTTTAATTATGTCCACCTTTTTTCAGACTTCAGTTCCAGATCTTCAAAGAAAAAAATTGCCAGTCCAGCAATGTCCAGTGGTAACCGGTATCTTCCAAGTCAGTAGGGTGATGAATTCCTGCTGGTATCAAGTTAAACCATAAAGGGGTGGTCAAAGGTTTAGAAACCTATCCCCCCAGTTTATGTTGTTGTATGCCTTCAAGTCTTTTGTGATTTATGGTGACCCTAAGGTGAACTTTTCACAGGATTTTCTTGGCAAGTTTCTTCAGAAGGTCTTTGCCATTGCCTCCTCTGACGCTGAGAGAGTGTGACTTGACCAAGGTGGGTTTCAAGGCTCAGTGAGGATTCAAACCCCTGTCTCTAGAGCCACTCAAACCACACTGCCTTTTATGATATTCCCATCAAGGTGTCAACCAAAGACACTTTTAGTCCATACCACACTCCTTAAGTTGAATGTCCTATATTTGAACTTTTTGAACTTATCTGCCTATTTTCTTTAAGGGAGGACTACCAATGAAGGACATTACACAACCATCCTCAGCAGTCCACTCCATTCCTGGATGACTGCTAAAGTTAAGGAGTCCATTCTTATATTTACCCTAAATCTAGCTGCTCCTTGTTGCTCCTGGCCTGATCTTTGAAACACCTAAAGTAGTTAAGTTGCTATAACTGGTCTAAAACAATCTGTGTTGTGTTTCCCCCCCTCCCTTCCAATTTAGCTGTTCCTCCAAATATGAGAAAACAAAACACAAGCTGAAACAAGATGATACCTGAATCCATGAAAGTCACCCTGCTGCTCTCCTCATTGTGTTTATACTGTAATTACAGGTAGGTTACAAAGGAACTAGAGCATGGCACTTCTGACTGATGTTCACATTCAAAAACTGGGAACGTGAAAGCCACATTGTTGCATGTAGCCATTGGCACAGTTCTGAGTCAAAATTGTCATCTCTAGCCGCAGAGGAGCTGAGAAAAGGTGGAGGCTTCATTTCCTCCTATGAATATGTCACTCAGCAGGCCACATGTACGACTGCCAAATGCCATCAGAGATAAGGACAATGATCAAAGGATAGATATTTTTTTCCTTGTTTCACTCTCAGAGAAGCAATTTTTCTTCTTTCTGGAATGGGAATGGCTCCATCCGGCTTGATAAGGTTAGGTGTCACACAGGGACGTAGCTAGGATTTTGGGAAGGAGGGGGGTCAAGACTAAGTGCCACTATTATAATGGGGCTTGGGCATGGCAGCGCAGCAGCACACACCATTCATTTTTCTAATGGAAGGGGGGGGGGTCCGGGCCCCCAACCCCCCCCCCCCCCTTGGCTACGTCCCTGTGTCACAGGTATAACACTGATGGCAATTAGTTGTATTTTAATACTGACCACTGGAATTGGGCAGTGGCAACTCAGAGATTGTGGCCGAAATCCCTTTGCCAGTCCCAGCTACTACTGACCTGACAAATCAATAGCTGAATGGTAAATTGACAATTCTATAAACCTTGCTGATTTGATGAGTGGAATCTAGTCGGAACTAGCAATTGATGAATGGCCCTTTCATACTACACAATTATAGCAATACGATATCACTTCTGTGGCTGCCTCCTGTAGAATCCTCCTGGGGTTTGCAGCTTGGTACAAGGCTCCAGAGGAGTTTCTAAGTGCCCCTATTGCATTGTAATCTATTTATTTAATTTTTATCCTGCTTTTATAGCCTGTCTTTCTCTCAGTATAATCCCAGGATTCCATGCTCATGCCTGTCCATTGGAAAATTTAAAAGCACTAACCACTGCGTCTGCTACAACATACCTTCATTGAACCTTTTATCCACTTTCCTCCCTTATCTACTGCAGTTAGCATAGCAGTAGAAATTCTCCCCACACCAGGTGGGTAGTGGGTAAGGAGCATATGGATGAACATATTAGGAGTGGCATATGACAGCCAGCATTGCCTAGTGGTTTGAGGATTGGACTATGACTCTAGAGAACACAGTTTGAATCCCTGCTCAGCTATGGAACCCACTGGGCAAGTCACATTCAGCCTCCGGGGATGGCAACGGCAAACCCCCTCTGAAGAAACCTGCTAAGAAAACCCTGTGATAGGTTTGCCTTAGGGCCCCATTAGTTGGAAATTACTTGAAGGCACACAATAGCAGCGACAACAAAGTGTCTGTATCTTCTCTCACTAATTCAAAGCTATCAAAGCAAAGTCAAGGGGACCTCTGAGCTTAAAGCAGGCAGTAGCTGCATTTGCCACCGCTTGGAGGTAGGACTGTTCTTTCTAGCAATACTATCAGGACCTGCAGGTTCTGCATATTTCAGATTCCATCAAAGACTGGCAGCTGATGACTTCCATGTGCTTGGGGTGGTGAATCTACTCTACCAAATCTACCGAAATAGGTTCAGAATCTTGGGTATCACCTTTAAAGATCAGACAAAAATTCAGAGTGGATGAACCACCCAACTGACATCGGAGCCGCCACCTGCCACTGACTCAAAATTATGCCCTTAAATGCCTTGGGATCCATGTTCCAGATCTGCATCCCATTATTTGAGTGTTTGATGGATTGACACAGGAACATTGTGGTGAAGGCTGGGGGGAAATGTATCATAAAATGGGCAAGTAGAAAGATAAGTGATGAAACCTGCTTGGAAAGCAGGAAAAAGGGTAGGAATTCCCACAGATAGAGAGAGAGGCCTTTCACACATAACTCTTGGAAGCCTTTTGCAATGTTTACAAATGAACTTTTAAAAAAATGAATAAAAAACCGCAACACAAAACCAGCCTTCTGTACCATAGAATTCATTAACTTGTAAGAGTCAATGACCATACTTACAAAGGTGATTCAAATTCAGTCCAACATCTCTTCAAAGCAAGTGTGCAGGCTAGCAATTCATTTTGAATAAAGTTAAAGTTGAGTATATCTGGAGTTCAGTTCCACCACAAATGCCATATTCCATGACATGAAACTCTGGAATCACAAGAACAGGGGAACTCGAATTATTTTAAATGCAACTAGAGTGGAATTCAGCCTTGTAAAAATACTTCACCAGGATATAGGTGCTACCTCAGTGGTGATATATATGGTACTGGTATATAATGCAGATCAACAAATGAGAGGAATACTCTGTCTCTATCTGCAGCTGAATTAATTGTGCTTTTTTAGTGTGAGGACAGCTCAGTAGAGCCCCAACATCAGTCGGTACTTGGCAATAAAGCTTAGTGTCATGCGTGAAATTTGTCTTTAAAAATCACACCCATGTTAGTGGTAGTCTAAATTACCTTTGGTATTAAGACTGGGAACTCACATGAAAATCTTTGGCCAAAATGATGATGATGATCATGCTGTGAATATGGCTGAGAGCCTCATTTTGAAGGGGAAAGGCAGGATTTCAGTGGTTAAAAGGCTTCTATTTTATAGAAGATGGCAGGAAAAAAAATAAACTAACTTCCCAAAGGAAACTTTTTATGGCCTCATTTCCCCCCTTGGTAGATGATGTATTATAGCACATGAGCTTGGCAAAATTTTGAAAGGGAGAGGGTTAACCGAGATGATTGTCTCACAAGACAGGACCATTTTTATTTTCATTTGAACTAGCCAATGCAGCAGAAACAGTTCTTTCTGACTCTTTCCCTCCCCCTCATCGCCTCCTTTTAAAATTTAGTTTCATTATGTTTACAGAGATGTGGGGCTTTGTTGCAATTAAAAGATTCCAGTGTGGCAGCCCAACGCACCAGTAGAGCAGGATTCCAGCTTTCCATGGTAACAGTCGCATGTTTAGCCAATCCCACCCAGACAACCTTAATCCTACCTTTGTGGTCACCCTGAAAAAGCTTCCAGCTCTGTTATCAGATGCAATCTTCCTTAGGTAAATATTTACTAGAATCGGCTTAGGTTTTTCTTGGGGCGGGTGCGAGGGAAAGGTTTGTTCTATTCCAAGCCCTTGTCTCCATGGACTGGCAAGCCTAATAACTTCTGTACAGTAGATTTTTCTCTGTGTCCAATTTATATGTCTTCTCACTTCCTGGTTGAAAGCCGATTACATTGGAGGGGGGGGGGGGCAAAGTGTCCCCACAATGGGAGTCGAGTTGTTAATGCTATGTTCATATCATGATAACTGGGAAACCCCGGGAAGTCTCTCTCTCTCTCTCTGGAGATTATCCCATGGCGGTTATCCCATCCTTGTCCTATTCCTGTCCCATCCTTCTCACGCGATCGCAGGAAGGACTTTCAGATGACGTTGTGCAGATCCCGTCATTAAATCATTCAAAAAGTGTGATTGACTGCAATCACACAAAAGACTTTCAGATGACATTGTGCAGATCCCACCATTAATCCATCATTAAAGTGACATTGGCCAGTATTTTACATTAACAGAAGTTCGCATTATTGCAATGCTGCTTTAATGATGGGTTAAAGGTGGGATTGGCACTACGATTTGAAAGCCTTTCATGCTAGCACAGTCATGAATGGGTTAACGGTGGGATAAGGATGGGGGAGTGATCCTGTCCCTATCCCATCTATGTGTGATAATCTCATCTCTTTCTTCGCCTTACTACTCTCTTCCTTCCTTCCTGAGGTGATGGTATATGTGAAGTTCAGAAACCATATTCCCAGCAAAGTTCCTGGCCATTGCCAGTCAAGAGTAGGATGGGTGGAATGCCCTTTGGGAGAATTGAGCTGAAACACTTCAGCCAAGGATCCTCACCAATTCACTCACTGCCCCATCATCCAAATCTGACTTGGAAGGAAAGAATGGCTGCTTTGTTGCAGAGGGATGGCTTTAGGTCTCACTGCACTCTCTCTTTCTAATGTTTTGGATTAGGCCCAATCCAAACTGGAGTCTCTGTATACAACTGCAGGCTGCATTCACACAGTATTGAACCAAGGCCCCTGTATGATCAGGGAACCATAGAAAAGTTGCTTGGTGTGCAGCTTTGTGTGGGTTGGGGACAAAATCTTAACAAAAGGTACAGCATATATTTATTTTGTTAGTTGTTTGCTTGAAGTTAACAGCCCTCAAACTGAACCCAACTCATGGTGACCCTGTGAATGAAACATCTCCAAAACAGTGGAGCAGTGTCCTCCTCCCAATTGAGTCCAGCCATCTGGTATGTGGTCTTCCTCTTTTTCTAGTACCCTCTACCTTTCCTAGCATTGTTGTCTTTTCTGATGAGTCACGCTTTTTCATGATGTGGCCAAAGTACAACAGCCTCAATTTGGCTATCTTGGCTTCCAGAGAGACTTCAGACTTGCTGTAGTCTAGAACCTATTCGTTCGTCTTTTTGGCAGCCTACAGTATCCTTAGTGCTATTCCCCAGCACCACATCTCAAATGAGTTTCTCTTCTTTTATTTTTTTATTTTTTCACTGCCCGACTCTCACATCCAATACATGGTAATGGGGAATAAAATGACTTGGATGATTCTGACTTTAGTGCTCTGTTGTATATCTTTACACTTTAGGATTTTTTTCTAGTTTTTTCACAGCTGCCCTTCCCATTCCTAGTCTTCTTTGGATTCCTTGACAACAGGCTCCATTCTGGTCAATATTTGATCCAAGATACTGGAAATCTTTTACTATTTCAGTTTCCCCATTCTCTTGGTTGAATTTGTGTAGATCCTCCATTTCATTTGCTACTGCATTTCTGTTCAGCCCTGTATCATGAGCTTTCAGAGTGGTGTACAAGTGAAGTCAATATTAACCTAATTTAAATGAATAAAAATAATTTCAATAGACTAAAACATGTGAAATGAGTTGACATGCTTAAAACAGGTTAAGAAGGCTAAAACAAATAAAAGCATGTGTATAAATATTCAAGTGAATTGGTTAGCTTGTTTTAACTTGGCACCTAAATAAAGCCAGCTTTGGCACTGTTCAGGCTTCTAAGAGAGAGGCCTTTAATACCAATAGGGGTACCTCACATAGTGTATTGACTTCACAGGAGAGGTCCTCGCAGAAGCCCTAAATTCTTGGGAAGGCTTATGTAGGGAAGTTATGTGTATGAGAGTCGGTCTCAAAAACACCAAAAAGTGCTTTTAAAATGATGGTTGTGGTGATGATGAGATGTCAAACCAACAGATGTCGTAAATACCTGTTTCTTTCTAGGAACTAAGAGGCGGCCTGCAGCCACCTCTTTCATCCCTGGATCCGGGTCATGGCAACTACACTCCGTGGCCCTGATCTGGCATTTCCAAAGTGCAAGAAGGGGTCACAAAAAGCGGCTCCTTTTTGCGCTACAGAAAGGGTGCCCTAGTCGTGGTGGCACAGTGAGCACTGTGTTGAAGATGCAGCGTGATACTGCCTGCCGTCTGGTCAGGAGGGCAGCATGGGGTGGCATCTGTGTGGTTGGCATGTGGATGCCATGCCTCCATTCTGCCCTGAGGTCAGCTCTTTATGCCAGTCTGCTTAGCCCCTGAGTTTTCAATAGCATACAGGTTACACTGGCTCTCTTTAGCACTGCATATCCCCACTGGATTTGTAGCAACCTTGCAGTTGGTGAGAAAAGTCAGAAGAATTATGTCTAGAGAGCGAGCAGAGCAAGTCTTATGGGCCAGGTCCTTACGCTGGAGGTAGATCTGGCTCCTGGATTCTGAACCAATTGCAGATTCAAAATAGCCTTTGTGAGTAGCCCATGTAGAGACTATTCCCATTAGCCATAGGTGAGGAGAGAAAACTCTAACCAGAAACATGTGAGGAGAGAAAACTCTAACCAGATCCATCCCTCCAGTGCTGTCCAGGAGGCCTTCACACCAGTTATAGCACTATGATCATTCCAATTTAATGCTTTCAGAGTTTGTATAGTTTGGTCAGAGGCACCAAAGGAGGATTTACTGGCTGGAGAGTCTAAAGGCCTTTTCCTCAATGTATGATCCCAGAATTTCACAGGAAGCATCCATGAAAACTAAAGTAGGATGCAATGCTATAACTGATGGTGCAGTGTTTAAATGCCTGTACTGCAGCCACTCACTCACAAACCACAAGGTTGTGAGTTTAATACTAGCCAGGGGCTAAGGGTCGACTCAGCCTGGCATCCTTCTGAGGTTGCTAAAATGAGTACCCAGCTTGTTGGGGAGTGCTTAAGTGCACTGATAAGTGGTATAGAAATGTACTTGCTAATGCTGTTGTTAACACTATAACTATGTTGAGATACTCTGCCTAACTTCAGCACCATCCTGATGCCCAGATAACTCTGCCATATGCTATGAGCTTGCCTTACCAGTTTGTGGTTTTGCCATGCCTGGTGTTGTGCTGCCTTACTTGATCTGACATTGCCATACCAGCAAGTGTTTCTGCTGTAATCATATTCCTCTGTAAATCCTGAGTCGTGATGTGGCGGGACACTGAGAACACCCACTAATTGTTGTAATCCAGTGGAGAGATAACCAGAGCATGCATGGCAGCATTTAAAAGCACGGGAGCTTAAATAAAATGTTTGCAGCAGGATCAGAAGGCAATACTGGATCAAGAAGCGTTCTCCCTGTGTCACTAAAGTCAAAGTCATAAATCTAGCATTTGATTTTAATTTTGATTGAGAACCATGTGCAAAGAGTGGTGATGCATAAGG
Source organism: Sceloporus undulatus (assembly GCF_019175285.1). Taxonomy (NCBI): domain Eukaryota; kingdom Metazoa; phylum Chordata; class Lepidosauria; order Squamata; family Phrynosomatidae; genus Sceloporus; species Sceloporus undulatus. The sequence continues at coordinate 163,881,664 of NC_056522.1, read as the reverse complement.
AATTTCATCTTTGTGAAGATGTGAAACACTTTGAGCTGCATTTTTGGGACAAAGGTATGGACAAGAACCTGTTTATCCATTAGCTTTGTACTTCTTGAATATATTGGAACAGTTTGCAGCTCAAAGGATGTATAAAAATATGTCTTGCAATTCAATTTTGAGGGGGAAATAGTAAAATGTATTAAAATAGGTATCATGAATATAAATTTGCCTCTGTTTAATAAATTACATGAACATTCATATTCTAATGCATTTTAATTTTAATTTTAATGTGTTTTTAAAATAAAAAACATGCAGATTACTATAGACATAGCAGAGAAGGTTTACAGGTAAGGGCATGCAAAAGTGGCAAGAACCCCAAATTCCTTATTTCTGCCATCCATAACAAAGCGGTAGAAAGAGAAACAAGTATTCTTGTATCAGGAAATTTTTATATGCAGTTTTAAACAATATATCTGGGGAAAAGTATGGAGTGAAAAGTAGAATTTATGACTCGAGATTATAGGCTTGTGGCTGTGTGTTCAGCTAAGGACAGAATAGGTTGGTTTTTTAACCATATTAATCAAGAGCAAGGATTTAAAAAAAAAAGTTGCCTCGGTGTTGCTTTATATGATACAAGATAGTGTGAACTTGACAAATTGTTTCTGAAAGGGCCCACAGGTCATACTGGAGGCAGCAAGTGCAAGGAAGACAGAAACAAGTGTTTGCATCTGGAATTGTTGACAGGGAAGAGAGGGCCCAGTGAATGCAAAAGAAGGCAAGGTCAGCTGCAGGAAAAGGTGGCATGGCACCAAGGTGGAGCTGAGTTCCAGTAAGCCAAAGGAATGACACAGAGATTGGGGTGTGAAAAGGTCCACATAACAGGCAAGTAGGATTTTGGAAATGTGTGTGTAAGAGAGAAAGCATCTGGGTTTCCTCTGTTCCAGCATGTAAATTCTTCTCGCAGGTATGGTAAGCAGGAGCAAAATGCCTAGAAAATAAATTTTGCGCCAACCCTTATCCAGAAACAATATCTCTGATTTTTATTTTTATTTTTTTGGTGGTGGTGGTGGTGGGGAAGTTGTAGGCAATGGTCCACCAGACTTTGAGTCAAAGGTTCTCCACAAAATAAATAAATAAATAAATAAATAAACAATGTGCAGTATATTTTGGCAGAGCAGAAGAGAAGAATCCCAATATTGAGTTTTATACTGGTTGGTGTGAGAGTTTTGCTGTATAGTTTTTGTCCACGTTGTACTCCAGGATGGTTCAGAATGGCTGGAAGAAGTCTGCCTGTATTTGGATACTGTTTGTGGGTCCATTCTTGAAAATGTACAGGACAGTGCAAAATCATTGTTGTTGAGATTTCACTACATAAAAAACCTCATTGCCCTGTGGTTTGGTCTCACACCTGCAAATGCTCCCTTCATTTTGCTGTCAGAAACTAACCAGACTATGAAATTATAGCACTTTAATAGTGATGGCGACATCTTTCTCTGAAGATGCCAGCCACAGATGCTGGTGAAACGTCAGAAAGAAACTCTACTAGAACATGGCCACATAGCCCTAAAAACCCACAAAAAACTATGGATGCAGGCCATGAAAGCCTTTGACTTTACATCCTATGGAATCCTGGGATTTTGAGGGACTTTGAATTTTCTTCTGGAGAACTTTAATATTCAGGGGAATAGCCTAGAGTTCTGTAAAGGAAGAATTCCCGGTCCTTTTTGTCATTTTAATCTATGTTGTTTTGTAGTTATTGTTTAAATTTAAATTGTATTAATTTGTCATTATTGTTTCTAGAATGTACACCTCCTGCAGGTTTTTATTTATTTATTTTAATTAATCTTATTATTCTGTATGGTACTGTGCAAATTTACAGTGCTTTATAAATAACGTTTAATAATAATAATAATAATAATAATAATAATCACCAACAAGAACAAGAAAACCCCAGAATTCTGTATAATGGAGTTATGGCAGTACAAATCATATCAAACTGTTTAACTGTGCAGTATGGATACCCCTTGTGTTTGATTGTTGCAAAACATTTTGTTGTTTGCCATCACACTGACTTCTGCAAATGGCAACCCTATGAATGTGAAACCTCTGAAAGCCTACTTCATCAACCGCTCTGCTTATGTCTTGCAAACTCAGGGCTATTGAAAACATTACTGAGGTATCACTGATGGAGCTAAATATAGGCCGCCTTCTTGTTTCCTGCCATCAGCATTACTCACCATGGCTTGCAGCAGTATTGGTGTTCCGTTTCCACTCTTTGTAAAGTAGGTGGAGAGTCATCTGCACATCATTAGAGTGAATGTGGTAGAGTAGACAAAGTTGGTTCGAGATTGGGGAGTGCCAATTTCAAATCATTGCTCAGCCACAAAATATGCCAGGTGAAGTGGTGATGAATTCCCCCCCCCCTCTAAGCCAAAACTACCTCACATGATTATTGAGAGGATAAAAGGACTTGGGGTTAATGCCACCCTAAGCAACTATTGTTGGGATAAAGGAAATTTTAATGAAGTCAACAGGTGGACTATTTCTGCCGGTGCAATAGGATAAATCTGTCTTGGTGTTTATTCTGTAACCTTCATGGTTGTGAGCACATATTTGGAGGGCCAGAGCTGCTCCTCCATGATCTACACATCATGTCTGCATCATACTGGAGTCACAGCATGTGCTTAGGTCAAGATCATTGACTACAAAAAGCACAGGCAACCTGTGGGCCTTCAGGTGTCACTGGACTTCAGCTTCCATCACCACACTTGGGGATTTGGAAGGCCACAGCAGCTCCTCCATGATCTACACATCATGTCTGCATCACACCCTTCCATAGGAACATCTATCTGGTCAGAGTCACCGTTAAAGACATAAATCTGGTTTGACTGGAGTAGATAACTTCATATTTTAAAACCACTTAGGTTTTACAATTAACAGGTTGCCACCCTCCTGTCCCAAATCTATGCCAATAGCTCCGACTGGTTTCAAAGCCTCTGCATTTGCAGACCTCCTGTTGTTGGCTACAACAGAAAGCTGAAGGAAGGTGCACTTGTCTGCACTGAGCCAGCCTTGCTGGATGGTGGCCAAAAGCTCTGAGATACAGCATATTACAGAGCGGAGAAAAGCAGGTCTCCTTGAAAGAACAAGAAGATGAGTCATATCCCATGAATCCATATAAAAAGTGAATGTACTGGCAATTACCAGGGTGTGAATTGTTTCTTCTTAATTAGCTGACAGCTCTGGCAGCTCTTTGATTTGTGGCCCGAAGCTGTCTATCTCCCAACATTCAAGTTAATTCTATAATTAATTTAATATCAATAGTAACCTTTAAAACACTTATGTGCAGTTAATGAGTTAATGGGCTTCGCACTGAAAACAATACACGAATTTCTTAGGAGGAATATTTTTGTTAAAGAAGATCAAAACGATGCTTCAAAGCTTTGCGTTTCATCCTGCAAAGAGCGTTCTGTGACTCTTTCCAAATCTGCAATCGCAAAGAGCATCATCAGCATGTGTTTTCCATTCTTTACCCCTACTCCTTTTGACCTTCTTCCCACTGACATATTGATATAAAACACACCAATCCTGATCCAAGGGGTGCCTTCGGCAACACTGGGTATGCATATATATCTATATATTGTATTATTTTCTAATTAGCCACCTTTATGCTCCAGCTTTCTTCTATTGAGCTCAAGACAGCATACACTTCTCTTCTTTTTCCTACTTCATCCTCAGATGCAGAAAATCTCTGTTTTAATTCAATTACATTTCTTCAAATTTATTCCTTTTGTCCTATCCTTTATTTATTTCTCCCCCAAATGCAAATATATACACATTTTCTGTATGCATTTTGTATAATGCACACATTTATTCACATGCTTTGTATACAGATATGTCTGCACATTTATTTCAGTGACTAAACTATGTCAATGCATGCTTTTTCCGCTGTGTGTATTTTTAGTAGTTCATAATTTTAAAAGATGTACAAATGATTCCATGTGTGTCAAATGTGTGGTGAGCTTTGAAGGTGTGTGAATTTCTGAGGCAAGGGCTGGAATCCCGTGGGTGATATGCATACACATGAGTCAGGTTTATGTGCACAAATAAGTCTTCCTTTGGCTGGAAGGAGCTATTCATCAGCCCTGGGCACTGTCCAATACCTCTCCCTGGTTGCTCTCAAACCCTGGGAAGGGAGGAGCAGTGTACTTCAAAAGAGATTTACCCTTGCTTTCTTCTTAGCTTGAGAGAATGGGACATGCCCAAGGTCACCCAGTGATCTCTATAGCTGAACAGGCTGCAGCCATTCACTGGCAGAGGGAGGGTTGGGGTGATGCAGATGACCAAGAACCCTTTTTGGGGATAGAATTCAGCAGCTGGAACATATCTTTTAAAGTTCAGAGTAAAATTTGAAATGGGTACACTATCCTACTGACATGGAAATTATTTGGAAACCCCCAAGTGCCATGTGTCAAAGCTGCAATAGACCAAAAGTCCATTTAAATGAAGAATCCTGTTGGTGACATACACAGGAGTCATAGAATCATAGAGTCATATAGTTGGAAGAGACCACAAGGGCCATTGAGTCCAACCCCATTCTGCCATGCAGAAACTCACAATCAAAGCATCTCTGACAGATGGCCATCCAGCCTCTGTTTAAAAACTTCCAAAGAAGGAGACTTCACCATACCCCAAGGGAGTGTGATCCACTATCAAACACGTCTTACTATTAAGAAGTTTCTCCTAATGTTGAGGTTGAATTTCTTTTCTTATAGTTGGAATCCATTGTTCCGTGTCCTGTTCTCTGGAGCAGCAGAAAACAACCATCCTCAATGTGACACTCCTTCAAATACTTTAACAGGGCTGTCATGTCATCTCTTAACTTTCTCTTCTGTAGGCTAAACATATCCAGCTCTTTAAGGAGTTTATCACATGTATTTTTCAGGCCAACCCAGGCACACGATGGGATCGGGCTGGAACGGGTAAAAATGGATTATACCACACACAAAATTGCTGCTGCGCTGCCACCTGATCACCTGTCCTCCAGCAGAGCACTGGCGGCCAATTTTGGTACAACGGAAAGCTTCGGCCTGAAAAATATATGTGATAAACTCCTAAGTCTCTCTTCATAGGGAATGGTTTCCAGACCTTTGACCATATTGGTTGCCCTCCTCTGGACATGCTTCAGCTTGTCAACATTGCTTTTGAATTGTGGTGCCCAGAACTGGACACATTATTCATTTAGAAAGAAGAGTCATTTTAAAAAAAAATATTGCATGTCCAATTTACAAATTGTAAGCTGCTCTGATAGCCTTGGCTGAAGAGAGGGGTATAAATAATAATAATAATAATAATAATAATAATAATAATAATAATATGTGTTTTTACAGTCATTGTGGATGAAGGTATTTGCCACCTCTCTGTGCAACAATGCCCCATGCTCTTTCCTTACCATTTTGCAAGTAGAGTGCCTCTCCCTGGCCATTTAGCTAACATCTAGCTGTGTTTGTGCAGGAAGACACATGGAAAAGCAAGCATCTTCCCAGACCTCCCAAACGTCCTTCAATATCATCCTCATATGTTTGGCTACAAAGGATCATCCAAATGCTGCCTGGTTACCCCCATTCTTCCATGGGAATGAGTGTCCTGGATTTAGAACTAAGGAAAAAGCATGGGGAGAGAATGTAGTTGTGCCTGTTAAGGCTCTGAGCTCCAGCAGTGTGACTTAGCATAACACCTCTATGTATATACTCAGAAGATTAATTAAACTTAGTGCGAAAATATTGACATGCTCCAGAAATGCCTGGGTTTCTATAATAATGTACACGAGGAAGAGGGCACTGTGAGACAGGTTTGTCCAACCAATGTTTCAGGTAGCTGACACACCAGCCTGTGGGCATTTTGTCAACCATTGGGTCAATGCATCATGAAAGGATTAGGAGTGACTCAATGTGTGTTTAGTGCTCTTGGAATTTTCCGCATAAAAGAGTCTGTAGAATGGGAATAAGTACACATGATCTTTTGTGATGGGGGAAAAGGTCATTCCAAAATGACTTTTCTCTTCCGTATGGTGACACTTGCTTGTGAATGCTCCTCCTTATGGCCAAGCCCATGTTTACATAACCATCACCTGCAAAACAAGGGGAACTGAAAATTATTCCTTTTTGTAATTAAATATAAATCTCTCTCTGTGGGGACACCCTCTATGGCTCGATCCTAACATACCAGAAACTGCCTCTTCCAGCCTGGTAAGCAATTTCATGGTGTTGTCTGTTAACTAGCAAGAGAATGTGTAAGGCCATATCCTTGTTTCCACCAGCCCCTTCAACAGTGATAGGAAGTCAGTCCTGTGGAGATTTGACAAAGCTTGATCCTGTGCATTTTCCACAAGTGCTGTGAGACTTTCTTGTATAGGCTGCCTTTTAAAAACCAGAGAGTAATTGATGTTCAACCAGGATTTTATATCACAGGCCAGGATCCAATAGCATCAACCAATTGACAGAATGAACCATATCATGAGCAGTTTGATAGTTTCACTGTTGTTGCGGAGAAGGTGCGCAGACGTTCTCTGTACCAGCAGAATACCACCAGTGGCAGAAGCAGTGGAATGTGGCAGCCGCAGTGGCAGGTAACAGCACTAGTGGTGGGGTTATCCATTCCACCCACCCACCCCACCAGAGGAGGAGACAACCACCCAGTATATACCTCCAGCCAGAAGCTGGCTCTTTCTATATTGGCCTATCCATTGGCTCATTTCTTAGGGCTCCCAGAACCAAGGCACTGCAAGGGGAGTGGTTTAGGAATTTGCCTGTGCTTCTCCAGGAGCAGCAGCATTGGGGTGGTGTTCCACTCCTTTGGTACCTAATAGGATCTAGGCCATAGTATTTCATATTAGATACCTTTTTAAATGGGGGCCAGTTGATGTAGTAGTTTGAGTGTTGAGCAAGCACTCCAAAAGCCTGTTCCCTTTCAGCCATGGAAACAACTGGGTAACCTTGGGCAAGTCCCAGAAAAATGGATGCAAGCTACAGGGAAAGAGATGTCACCTCAACATTAGGAAGAATTTCCTGACAGTAAGTGCTGTTCAACAGTGGAACACACACTCCCTTGGAGAGTGGTGGAGTCTCCTTCTTTGGAGGTCTTTAAACAGAGGCTGGATGGCCATCTGTCAGGGGTGCTTTGATTGTGAGTTCCTGTATGGCATGGGGTTGGACTGGATGGCCCTTGTGATCTCTGCCATCTCTATGATTCTATGATTGTAAGTCACACTGTCTCAGCCATAGAAGGCTAACCTTCTTTGAATAAACCTGATCACGAAATCCCAATGGTGAGGTCACCATAGTCAGAATTCAAGTTGGGACATCCACACGTGTATGTCTACCTTATGTCATGCAGGTGTGCTTTTTCAGGCACTACAGAGTTGATTTCTGTCCTTTCTATGCAGTGCCCAAAGCTCCACTCCCAACTTACTTTAAAGCCTGTAAGCCACTGTTTACAGGCCTTTTGTGCTTCAAAAGGAATAGACAGGATTGGCAAAGTATCTGACAGTCTCCAGTCCCAAGCTGTATAGTGAATACAGAACTGCTGAGACTTCTGGAGGAACCCCATGGATCTCAGCACTGATGACATTGTTGAATGTTTGGCTCTGGAAGGGTTAGCTAGATATCTTCTGATCCTACCATCTCTCTTTGAAGCAGGGAGTGCTTGTATGAGGTGGCTCCAGAACTTTAAAGTAGGTCAGGAGGTAGTATATGGGTCAGTGTAGTTTAAGGTCTGGATGCAGATATTTACTCTGTGCTGAGGGGCATGTTGAATTGAGGTCCATAAGTCAGAGTTGTGTTGAAGACACATAAAAACAACAACAGCCACTGTTATTGAATCAACTCAGTATCCACCCCTGGAGCCAGGGTTTAAGAAAGGATGGGGTCACCAGAGAGCTTCCTCAGGAAACAACGATAGGATGATCTCACAGTGACTCTTTTCTGTCAACCTGACAAGTAATTCTTCAGTATAATAAACTACTTCCTGACACTAAGAGCATAACTGTAAATTTGGTGAAGAAGAAAGGTGTTCTTCTGAAAACAGTACTGACTACTCTTCAATGTGATGTGAAGCTCCCATATGACAGGGGTGACAAATTGATCCCGAATATCCATACTACAAGCATTTTTTTTAAAATGATGTTCCTTGGCCAATGTTTCAAAATATGATTGCTTCCCCAAATGTGCAAATTGATGAAAGAAGAAAAGGTGGGCAGAAACCACAGCAGGTATGTTCATGCCCAAACAACCCGTAACAATCAGAAACAGAAATGTGTTGACCTGAATTCTTGAGACCTTTGTTGTTTGTATCTGTGGCAACACTGATCCTTTATCAGAACTGGAAAACTCTCATTTCAATTTTGGATTATTTTTTTCACTTGCTACCATTATTACAGCTTGGTTTCTCCAAACTTTGTTCGGCTATACATGGAAACTTTTTTAATGAACTGAATAAGGGGAAAAATGTTTGAATAAATATAATTATAGGACAAATAATGTTGCTGGAAAGGTTAGGGTGTCCATGAAACATCTGCCTATGATCTCACCAATGCTATCTTTGCTTCCCTAAAAAAAAAATCAAATGTTTTATTAGAGCAGGAAATTTGAATTTTGATTAAAATGAAACTCCTGTATGTAGCTGGCTGGGAGCTTCAGATATATTTTAAAGGTGTCATTGAACTGTAATGTCAGCAGATGGTGCTGTACTTAGGACACAATTGTGCATCTCCAATATGATTAAAAGCAGGATAAAAGCTCTTGGTTCTGTTTTTTTCCCTCCCTCTTCAGCTCACTCCCTCTTGTCAGAATTATCATCACCCTTTCAACTATCCCTTTTTCCACCCCATATTGTCTGGTTAGTCCCAGGTTGTGTATGTAAGAGTCATCACATTCCTCATGTCTCAACTTCCCAATGTATTTTCTCATCTGATACTTTCATCTTGAAAATTCCATTACCAACTAGACAATGATGACAGAAGAGATTTAAACATTTTTAAAAGCAGATCTTCCAACTACTCAAAATTTCCTCCATTAAAAAAAAAGTCAAAACAAACACAAAGCACACTTTGCTCCTTGCTTATATAGTAGTTGTGAGATTAAAGATAAATATCACAACACTGGGACATTTACTCCAGATGACTAGGGCTCAATGATAACACTGGGGTCCTATAGTTTGGTCAGAGGCATTATCTGGCCGAAGAGTCCAAAACCCCCCCCAATAACAACCCTAAACTACAACTCCCAGAATTCCATAGCATGTTGCCTTGGTGGTTAAAGTGGGATAACAGTGCTATAATTCTGCAGTGTGAAAGAGTCCTGGGTAACAAGGAGAAAACTAGTGCCAGAATTTCCCCTATTATACTAGTGTGTGAGTAGGATATAATTTAGCACTAAAGTCAGAATCGGCCAAGCCATTGTATTCCCAATTACCATGTATGGATGTGAGAGCTGGGCAGTAAAGAAAGTGTGTAAGAGGAAAATCAACTCATCTGAGATGCAATGATGGAGAAAAGTGCTGAGGATACTGCAGAGTGCTAAAAAGACAATATATATATATATATATATATATATATATATATATATATATATATATATATATATTCTACTACCTCCTACCTTTCCTAGCATTATTTCCTTTTCTAATGAATCATATATATATTGTCTTTTATATATGGGTCCTTGTGATCCATATACATATGGGTCCTTGTGATCCTTGAACAGTTCAAATCTGAACTCCTGGAAGCCAAGATGATGAAACTGAGGCTGTCATACTTTGGCCATATCATGCGAAGGCATGATTCATTAGAAAAGGAAATAATGCTAGGAAAGGTAGGAGGTAGTAGAAAAAGAAGAAGACCGCATGCCAGATGGATAAACTCATTCACACGGGCCTGAATTTGCAGGACCTCAGCAGAGTCATGGAGGATAGGTGGTCTTGGAGATGTCTCATACACATGGCTACCATGAGGCAGGGTTAATGTGTGGGCAGTTATCAACAAACAACAAACTAGTGTTAGGTCTTTTTAAGGAGTGGAGCAATGAGGTATACAGTACTTCCTTGTGCAATAGTTTTGCCCTGGCATTACACAAAGCTACAGGGCACAGCTGCACACAGCCTACACAAGCACTATATGGTCTCCCTTGTGCATCTCAGCCCAAGCAGCAGTCTAATTATGATGGTGGATATTTATACTCTGCCATTTGATTCTTGACCTAGGAGTGAGAAAATGTAATATATTTTTCCAATTCTGATGATTTTACAAACCAACCATATGCATGTAAGACATGTAATAAAGTTTCCAGTGTGGCCCATGTTGATAACTAAGTTTGATTTTCCTGACCTTGAGCTATTTAGAATTAATAAAAATAAGCTCCTTGGTGGTTTAGAATTGCATGCGTAGAAATTGTCCAGTGGGGAGGGCTAACTTGTGGCCCTGCAGATGTTTTTTGGAGTGGGCCAACCAGTTTAACCAGTGGATACAAATGAGAGTTGCAATCTAACACATCTGGAGGTTCACAGGTTGCCCACTTCTGCTGCAAGATATTCCTTGTCTGCATCTTTCTAGCACAATGTTAGAGTACATGCTTTGCATGCAGAAAGTCCAGCTTCAACACTGGGCATCACTAGGAAGACTTGGAAAGACTCTTGAACATTGGAGAGCCAATCCTAGTCTTTCCAGACAGTACTGGGAGAGATGGACCATTGATCTTAGTCAGTAAAAGGCAGCTTCCTATATGCATAGAAAACTGACTTTAGCTGTTTTGTTCATTGTATTTTTCTGTACACCAAGGGTGAGAATAATATGTCCATGTGCCCTCTGTAGTCCCACAGGACCATTTTCTAGCCCATAAAACCCTCCCAGATTCTTCCAGCTACTCCCATAATTTAAAATAAATTGGCCAAAAAATAAGAATGATTTTTAGGTTATCCTGTCATGTGCTGGAAAGTGTCAGGAATAGCAATTCTTCTTTAAGAAAAAATGCTGCCATTTCCAGGTGTCTTAAAGCGAGGTGGCTAATGGCATCCGTGACAAATGAGGTAACCTAGTTGTTCATTTATATCCACAAAAGAGGTTCAGCACCTTGGATAGTTCCTTTAATGTTTGGGATAAAAACTGGAATGAATTAACTCCCCACTAACATAGAAACTACTAGCCACCACTGGTTTTAGAAGACCAGAAGCTAACATCTGACCACATGTGGTTTATGATGAGAGGCTGGACAGCCAACAGCAGGTTCTGTCTTGGAAGATTATCACACCGGGGTTAAAACGTTCCCCGGTGCGTTCTAATGTGATGGGGCCCAGAATGCCAGTTTACTGCACATCGGAATGCCACCTTTGCCGCCGGGCATTTCCATTGCATTCCCGTTGAGTTCCAGAGGGCGCCATTTGTGGGAACTGTTTCAAAGCATCCCCAGAAATGGCGTCCCCTGGAACTCAATGGGAACACGATGGGAACGCTCGACGGCAAAGGCGGCATTCCGGTGTGCAGTAAACTGGTGTTCTGGGCCCATCGTGTTCCCATCACGCTCCATGCACCCCCCCCTCCGTTAGAACGCACCGGGGAACATTTTAACCCTGGTGTGATAATCTTCTTGTGGTCAGTAAATTGGCCCCTGTATCCCTGGAGCTTGCTCTCCCTGACTTAGATTGTTCTTTTGCAATAGCTAAGGAAAATATGGATGTTGGTAAGGCATGCAGAGTTAGCATGAAGGAAGAGCATACAAGCATTTCCAGAGCTTTCCTTCAGGCAAAATGATGAATCCACATGAGGGTAACTTAAACTGACAAACACAAGCTTCCTTAACTTGCAGTTAAACTATTTTATAATTAGTCACTTTATTGCAATTAATTGCTCATCTTTACCAATTAACTCAGCTGATCATGGGGCGTCTTCAGCCCTGAGTGCAACCCTGAGCCCATTAAGGTAAATGCATACATGGAAATCTAACTCATAGTTTTGCTTGACACAGTGGAATTGGAACCCTGATAGTTGTTGTAAAGGGGAGTTGTGTAATTTATGATGGCAGCTGCAAGTTTATGGAAATGTTCCATGCACACCTGCTGTACAAACATAAATTAGCACTGAGGTTAAAATGAATTGTGTTAGGTGCTGAGATTACTGTGCTACCTTTTGTAACCTCAGGCCTTAAGACACTGAGGCTGCATCTCGATAGTCACTCACCTGGGAGGAAGCCCTATTGGACTCCATAGGATGTCCTTCTCTGTACACATGTGTACGCAGTTGGATGATGCTTGCTTGCATATTAGTATTGTGTTTTTGGATTCACAAAAGTATATGTGCCTCCCTCCCTAATTGAAAATACAGATTTCTATTTGCCTCTCTAAAAGATCTCCCGAGGGCCTATCCACAAATGACATGACAATGACGCCAGGTTTGCTTTGGTGCATGCAGTTGAAAGGAAGCTGCAGCCAATTGTATTGTAACAGGAAATCTGTCAATAAAAGTAACCATTTTGCCATGCCATGGTCTGCATGTTGAAATCAAGGGTTAAACAGGTACTTGTCTGTACAACGGACAAGGAAATATTAAATATATGGGCTTGAAGTTTATGTCTGGGCTTAGAGCAAGCCTAACCAAAATATAAAGATTAGATGTTCTCTCAGAAAAAACTACAACTTCCAAAAAAATCTAAAATCATACAGAGGTGGAGTCAAATGTGTAGCTTCCAAATATGGTACTGGGAACTACTATGTAAGGGTGGTGGGAAGTGCTACAAATCTCTATTTTCTGGCACTTTTGGGAATCACTGAATTTATTCTATAACTAATTACAGATAAACAAATATATACATGGTAAATTACAGCAGTCTGAGGTAGATCTCCCCATAGTCTGAGACAAAATGCTGCTGGATTATTGCAGTCCTCTGAAGAGAGAGAACACTTTGTTTAGAATGCTTTTATTGAATGCTAATCCAGCTGATATTTTCCCTCTGTAGCAATGTGTAATGCTTATGCAGAATTAATGCAATGTATTATACTGAAATGCAAATGCTGAAATGGTACCAAACATTGAAACGTATGTAAATGCCTGTATGAGAATTCCTCAGCAAATGATATGTCACTTTTAAACAGAGGCTGGATTGGTCATCTGTCAGGGGTGCTTTGATTGTGTATAGGAGTTGGACTGGATGGCACTTGAGGTCTCTTCTAATTCTATGATTTTATTATTCTATGACCATTATGAGGTACTATATGTTCTTGAGAGTTGTAAACTAAGAGCTCAAGCTAGATATAGTTTGAGAAGCATAAGCAAAGAACCTGGAGTACCTCTTCAGTAGTTCATACTATGTACTTCACAGAAGAGCCTGAGAAAATTACGTTTTTGGACTACAGCTTCCAGAATCTGCTAATGGCCTTTCCAGTGATTATTCAATGAATAACCAGGTGATTATGACAGAAGAGAACTTATTGCTTCAGATGGAAAGCTAACTAGGCATGGCAGCCGTATGTTTGTGGGCAAAATGAATTAAAGCAAGCACCAGTTTTAGGAACCTGAGGAAACAGTGAAGTATGGAAGTACTTTAATTCATCTCTTTGTGCTTCAGGTTCCTATACACACTGGGAAAATTAGCTCATAAAAATATTGTCACAAACCTCTGTAAGGCAGAGAATTCCACACTTTCTAACTGCTGTGTGACATTCTGCCAGCATTTTCACATTAAACCTATCCTGAGGGCTATTGAAAGGCTCTTCTATCGTGTCCCATCAGAGAAGATGTGCGAAGATGTAGGAGAGGGCCTTCTTGGTCGTGGCACCTCAGTTGTCAAGTGCCTTTCCCTTGGAAGTCTGATAGGTGCCAACATTGCTTTTTTATTTTAAAAAATTAGGGGGGGTGTTTAATGATTTCCTCCAGTTTGTACATATGCATTTCTTTCTTTCTTTCTTTCTTTCTTTCTTTCTTTCTTTCTTTCTTTTTTAAAAAAATCATTTTATTTAATACAAACACAGTATATATCTCTACCATGGACAAACAAAACAAAACAAAACAACAAGACCACAAAACAACAAACTACAAAAAAAAATAGACACTAGTGATGGTTATATTCCTCCCTGTTGTCATACTTCGTTTAAACGATAATATACTTATGCATCTACTAAATTCAAACTCAGTTCATTTTACAAAATCTAAAACTTTTACAAAACCAGTTCCCAGTCTTTCTATAAATGGGTCAAAGATTTCTTCTTGATCAACATTGCGGAGGAGCCCTGGCGGCGCAGTGGTTAAATTCCTATACTGCAGCCACTCACTCACAAACCACAAGGTTGTGAGTTCAGTCCCAGCCAGGGGTTCAGGGTCAACTCAGACTTGTATCCTTCCAAAGTTGCTAAAATGAGTAACCAGATTGTTGGGGGCAATTAGCTTACACTTTGTAAACCGCTTAGGTAGTGTTTAAGTGCACTGATAAGCGGTATAGAAAGGTACTTTCTATTGCTATTGCTATAAATTAGTACATGCAAGTAACAGCTTCCTTCCATCTTTGAGCATAGATGATTCTCGCAGCTGTAACCATATATTTTAAAGTCCTTCTACGTGCATGGTTTTAACAGTTTTGTTTTAATTTCTTTCATAGTTTAGTATGGTTTTAGACTATAAATTATCTTTTGTTCTTTTATATTTTAAAAGGAAACATGTGTACACATGTGTATCTTCTTTTTATATGGGCCCCACACTGCAGATTGGCTAGTGGAGAAGGGGCTAGTCCAGGAAGAGAGGCCATAGGAGAAGCTTCAAGATGGTGACCATGTAAACAATTGGTCTTCTAGAGAGGCAGAGAGGGAAAGCAAAAAATGACACAACATCAGGTCTGCAGGATATTGTTGGGGTGGTGGCAAAGCAGGTTTATCATTCAGGAACATAACCTTTTCCAACCTCACATCTTCCAGGTGAATTGGAGTGCAACTCCTATCACTCCAAGCCTTCACAGGTTGTGCTGGAGACTATGCAAGTTGTACTACTGAAAGGCACTGTGCTGGTGAAATCTGGTTTTGATTAGGTCTGCCCCCCCCCCCTCTAATGGCCTCTTCTTGATACTTCCCAAGGGTCCTTATGATTCTCTCCAGTCATGACTAATATACTCATTATTGTCAGCATACATATATGGCATTTTCTCACAACAGAATATGTTCAAAGTAGCTTATAAAACAATACACAAGCCAGGAGTCACTACCATGTGCATTTGTAAATCTGTCGGGAGTCCCTGCTCTTCTTCCCTGGAGTCTCAGAAAGGACTTTCCGTAGCATCATGTGGATCCTCAGATATGTATGTATCTCTTGGCATGGATCTGGAAAATTTGATTTGATCAGCATATCCAGGTACAGGTGTTTGTGCACATCATATATACACATACACTGTGCACACGGGGCACATTTGTTACATCAGTGTTTATAGCATACGGTTCTGCTCTCATTCTTGTGTGTGTGCCTTCAGGTCATCTGTTGACTTATGGTGACCCCATTAATTTCACAGGGTTTTCTTGGGCAAGGAAAGTCAAAGGTGGTTTTGCCAGTTCCTTTTCTATTGTTTTTGGAGATATTCAGAAGACAATCTGGATAATATCATGGTGTTCTCAATCATACAGTGCCACATTCTGTCTTATGATCTTATTCATCCACTATGACTAAAGTATTTAAATGCAAACTTGGATCCCCAAAGCTGAACATAAAATATTGATATGAAGAGACTATACACTTCATACATTACCATTTCTAAACGATTTTAGCAGTAGGTAGGAAAGTGTAATTTTCCAACAGTAATATTTCAATTTGTTCTTATTATATATCCTTGTATTAGATTTTCTGGAAACAATAACAATTATAGCAGAACATGGGAAGGAGCTTCTTCTTTAAGTGAATTATTATCCTGTTCAGCTTGATATAGCTGTAGCAATTAGACATATTTAAACTCTCCAATGCAGTCTCAGTACTGTTTCTGCATCCTTGCACTCAAGCCATGATGATCAGTAAACTGATCAGTGAACTTCTCATCATAGGTCAGACCTGGTGACACGATGGCTAAGTGAGGTAAACAGATAGACTAGCTTTTGACCCCGTATCCAATGAGACCAGGATTAATTTCTTCACTGCCAGCCCATCTGTCAGGTAGAGAGCCAAGTCGGGCTGGCATTCATTATTACAGTGACATATTCATAACCTAGAATTATGGATCCATAACTACTCTGTATTTAGTAAGACAATGTAGTCTTACTGTAGGACTTTGTAAACATGACCCACAAACCCACCTTAACAGCCAGCAGTCAGATCAAGATGAAGGAGGTCTGCTCAATTGCCAGTCAGAGTGAAAGGAAATAAAGAGTGCAACTTAACAAGGGATTAGCTATATTTCTTTTGCAATGTAATCAAAACCTTTTAGGTACATTTGTGGCTATGAGGCATGGAGCTGCAACTGAATCATTGCATGGTTCACACACTGTCTTGTCTTGTGACTTGTGCTCTGTTATGGGTAATGAGACACTAAATGTTATTATCACATTTGTACCACAGACCCACAGCTGGCAGTGGTCAGACATGTTCCCAAAGTAACTTAACTAACTATTGAGAAATGATGAAGATAATTGCTTTTGAAAAATGTAACCACAATGATAACTAAAAACTTGGGAGTATCTTGTAACAATAACTGTAACTAATGACTTTTTAAAAGTAACTTTCTACTGACTTGAATGCTCATTTCATTTCATTTCATTTCATATCCTCTTCTCTCCTATCAGTATTCTCTTCCAGAAGACATGGTTCCCTTGTCAGAAGACCTCTATACAGCCATGCTGCCTCAAATGTGTCATCATATCAACAAAGACAGATTTCCACCTTTTCTCTTTTCATCGGAAGAAGTTCAAACGTTCTTGTTGTTCAAGAAGGGAAGTGAAGTGCACTGCACTTAGTGGGGACCAGTGTTCCTTCCCACACCACTTGCTCACTCACATGCCCTAACATCAACACACACACCCCGAACATACAGTGCCAGCCTACACCTCTGGTGCTATGAAGAATGATCCAACATTGGCATCCCCACTTGTTTGCCACAGCAGCCTAAAGTGGCCATGGAAATGACAGGCGTATGCTTTCCACATACCTATACAGAAGTCAGTTCTTCATTGAATTGGCTTTACCATTACTATAATGCCTGTTTCCAAAGAGTTCTTGGGTCCAAAGCACTGTGGGGCAGATAACTAAGAAAATCACCTGTGCTGTGCAGTCAGATGTTAATGAAGCAATGAAATAAATCTGGAAGTGGCTGGGAGGTGTATGGCTGGCTCATTCTCTTCCGCTGCTAGCTCTAGTGGCAGATGATGGTGTCACCCCTATCATCATCATCATCATCATCCCCATTGCTATCACTGCAGAAGGGAAATTTCTGTAGTGGCAGCTCTTCAGAACAGCACATGCCCTCCTGGGGTTACAGGGCAGAGACTGGTGTATTTGCATTCTGCCACCTGGCATGGCTGCTTCCCCAAGCTTTCTCACAGGGTCAACCCAGGCTCCTACATATCTCAGAACCCAAAATTCATCTTTCTTTTAAAATAATTACACAGGCACAATGAAGCAACAATGTTATTCATATACAAGAATCTGCAATACAACAGGAAGACTCTCATGTTAAGGCTGCAATTCTTCACTCTTACTTGGGAACTACGTCCTGCTCAAAGCAGTGGGAGTCACTTCCAATACATATGGCAGGAATTGTGATTCTTTCAAATGCACATGGAAAGGAATTGCATTAAATTTGATAGTACCGAGAAAAATAGACCTTTCACACCTTGTATGATTTGTTACAAGAAGAAACAGCTCGACTTGAGAACTCACACAGAGTGCTTCAAAGAAATCAGGCTCACACAAACCAATGTTCACACATTCAAATGTGAATGGCCAAAGTGCAAACATGATCTAGTCATTGGGGAAAATACACAAATTATGCAAAGTACATTAATAAATGCACATGTTAGGAAAAATCACCAATATTCTACATTGGCTATTTGACTACATATGCGTGATTAGGTAATGTGTCCTGGTCTGAACCCCCTAAATCTACCTTAAGAGTCAGCAGCTGAACTGGGTAACAGAGGTCTGTTCAGCTGGCAATCAGGTTACAAGAAGGAGGATGTTTCCAAACCCCTCCCACCAGATATCCACAGTGTGACAAGGTATTGCAACAGGGATCTTGCTTATGATTGTCACAGCTTTGTGTGAAAACCTCCTCCACCTTGCACCCCAGTGGGCAGCTGAACCCCTTTGCCTGATTCAGGTGATGGCTGATAAAGTGGACCCTCCATATCCACAGATTCGGCATCCATGCATTCACCCATCCACGGCTTTAAAATACTTTTAAAAATCTAAAAAACAAATCTTGTTTTTGCCATTAGTTGTTGCCCTTCTGTGCCTTCAAGGTGTTTCCAAATTATGGGGACCCTACAGTGAACCTATATAAGGGACATCATTTGACTATATCATTGTATATAATGAGACTTGAGCACCCATGGATTTTGATATCCACAGAGGATCCTGGAACCAAACTCCAGTGAATACTAAGGGCCCATGCTACATTGTCTTACTCAATATGGAGCAGTTACAGATCTGTAACTCTAGTTTATAAATCTGTAACTGCAATACTGCATGTCAGCCAATATGTTAATATGTGCTCAAATATCCTTTTGAACCTGTCCCCTCCAAAACAAACAAACAAACAAACAAACCCACAATGTCCCACAATGTAAAAGAAGGATGGGAAGAAAATGCAGGTGGGGTTGTAAGGAATGCAACCAATTTGAGACACAGAGATTTTCACATCCCTACTTCCAAAGCATTCTCTGCTTCTCTCTGCCTCAGCTTCTCTCTGGCAGCTTGTTTCATGATTGTTTGCTTTCCAGTCCTGGCATGTTTTGCTTGGAGGTCAGACCCATTGAATTCAATGGGACTTTCTGGTATGCCTAGTTGAAAAAAAAAGTTCTGGCAGTTGTGACTGCATGAGATATATTTTCCCTAAGCAAGCTAAACTAGTCTGTTTACTTTCTGGAAATTTTTACAAGCTTTGATCTTCAGTCAAAGGAAGGAGAGCTGAAAGTGGGAAATGGCAACTATGTGAAAGCTCTGTTCCTTGGTAACCACCCCACCCCAAAGACCCCTAAATAACTTTCAGCTCCACTGACAGAAGTGGCCCTTCCCTGAGCAGCTGGAAGAGGATTGGAGAGTCACGAGTGTGAGGAAATATTTCATCGTTTGATCCAGATACCCACCCACTGCCATTCCCAAGCCAGGTATTCCTTTTGGGTCAGGAACATCTGAAAACCTCTCAAGGGCTTGATACTTCTCTGTTCTGCACTGAATAGCTCTCTCACACGTTCTCTCTCCTTCTCAGTCCTGTAGAACAGGAGCAAGCAACTTCCTTACTACTCAGAGTGAAAAAAGCAGGGGGTGCAGGATAACATGTGACTGAAACCTTAAGCCAAGCAGTTATAGGCTAGAGCAGTGATTCTGATACTATCTGACTTGGGGGGACTGGCAATATGTTTTTCTGCAATGTGCCAGGAAGTGGCACCATGTTTGCACCCATTGGCTACAACTGTTTCTTTCCTTGAAATGTGCCAGGGACTGACTGGACCAGCACTGACACAGGGGTGCCACTTTGAGTAGCACTATGCTAGAACATACCAAACTAAAATAATGCCATTGAAGGCTTTCATGGCCGGCATCCATAGTTTTTTTGTGGGTTTTTTGGGCTATGTGGCCATGTTCTAGAAGAGTTTATTCCTGACGTTTCACCAGGATTTGTGGCTGGCATCTTCTGAGAATTTCACTTCTCTGAAGATGCAAGCCACAGATGGTGGCGAAATGTCAGGAATAAACTCTTCTAGAACATGGCCACATAGCCTGAAAAATTCACAAAAAACTATAAAAGGATGCCCTTTATTTTATCTGAAATGTGTACAGCCTTGGTCTTCTTACAAGTCCAACGCAGCTAACAGTCTGGGAACAATAAATAGTATTGAAAACATGAGTATAAATGATAACCCACAATGAAAAGCCCTATAAGTCACAGAACAGATAATCACAAAAAGTGTGCTTGTTAAAAAGCAATGTCCAAAAATGGCAATGGACAAAAAGTTCAGTTGGAGGCTCCACATCTGAATAGAAGATTACAAGCAGAGCCAATGTGGCATGCCTGTTTTGTGAGATCTCTGTGAGAAATAATGAAATCGCCTTAGATCTCAGAACTTTCCAAATGTGTTTGGAAAGCTTATGCTGTCTGAAGCTGCCTTTAACGTTTCAC
The DNA here is from genome assembly GCF_019175285.1 of Sceloporus undulatus. Classification (NCBI taxonomy): domain Eukaryota; kingdom Metazoa; phylum Chordata; class Lepidosauria; order Squamata; family Phrynosomatidae; genus Sceloporus; species Sceloporus undulatus. The sequence continues at coordinate 163,861,337 of NC_056522.1, read as the reverse complement.
TAGGGGGGGGGATGCATTTATTTCATGAAATCCACTCCTATATAATGAGGATTAGAAACATCCTACTTTTCAGTGCTGGAGTTTGTGTATACTAGATAAAAGCTCTGAATGGTCTGAAGTTTTCTGGTTTCTCCAAAGACTCCCCCTCACAAGTCACAGGAAGGAAGGAAGGTTTCTTTCCTGGCTGGTTGCACTCTCACAATCATTTCCCCACATTCTGTTTTCGCTGTCAATCCAGATGAAGTTTTGTTTTACATCACTGAGAATTGAACTATGGATGTTTTGTTTCACAACATGTTTCAGTGACATGAAATGATAACATGGCTAGTGCCACTTTGACATAATGAATTTAGAATTAATATTTATTTTATTTACCACTCTTTATTAAACATACTTGTAGGTCATTTTCCCCCCTGCCCATCATGGCCCCAGAGCAATGTGCAGGAGGAGTTATGAAAATCATAGGCCTGTTACAGACTGCCAAAATAAAGCTGCTTTGGGTCTCTTTGGAGGTATGCTGTTTAAATGATGCATGCATCCTAAGAATCCAGAAGCTGCACCAAAGCTGCACTCCAGTGCTTAGGAATGGAGTGTGGCTTTGACACAACCTCTGGACTCTTAGGACCCATGCATCATTTAAACAGCATACCTCCAAAAAGACCCAAAGCAGCTTTATTTTGGCAGTCTGTAACAGGCCTTCTGGTCCATCTATTTATGGCTCTTTCCCATAAGTGTGTTCAGTCATGACATGATGATTTAGAACTAAACTTTATTTGGAAATCATCCTGTTGATGTTTAAGTAAGACATGATCAAAGGTCTGCCTATAGTATTTGATTTGAGGTGACTAGTTCACATGTTTGATGCTTCCTTCCTCAAATGAGGAGCTTGTTTGAATTCACTCTGTGGCATGTAAAAACCCAGTTGCCTTTTTAGCACTAAAAATGAAACAAAAAAACAAGTTTCAGGAAAATTGTTCTTGTTTAACAGGGAAAATTCCTTTCTGATATTCAAAATAGTCCCAAATGTCATAATGATAGTTATGATGATTATAATGTGTCAAGTGCACTAAACCATTAATCAGAAATATTGAACAATCAAAGCAATGTGAGACAAAGGTGATGTTAGCTAATATGAAACCTCTGGATTCAGGGTAGAAGATCTGGTTTCACTCAAGGTATATAGTTAAGGTGGGGGGAGGGGGAAGGAATGAAACCTTGTGTACAACTCACTGAAGATTATTTAAAATACAGCATCATGACATTTAATACCAAAGAAAATTTACTTGCAGACATTCTCATATTCTTGGGGATGTGACCATAATAAAACAGGCTTAATTCATTTGTAGCAGAAATGACCTAAAATCCAACAGTTCCAAATCATAATATTAAATAAGACAGAACAGATGCGGGGGAATTTAAGAACCACACAACTCAGTCATTATAATTTTATGTTGCCTTCAAGAGTGAAACGGCATAACATTTATTACTAGCAGCAAGCATTTAATAGCACAACATTGGGGGGAATCCAAAAACATGGAGACTCACTTCATGAGAATTAAGACAAGCTGGGTAAAATTCAACTTAAGTTTAAACTTAAATATTTATGTCCATTACAGACGGTTGATGAAAAGTGTACAATAAGTTATTTGTACAGTGGACCCTTGGTATCTGCTGGAGTTTGCTTCCAGGACCATCCGTGCACACCAAAATCCATGGATACTCAAGTCCCATTAAATACAATGGCATAGTAAAATGATATCCCTTATATAAAATAGAAAAATCAAGCTTTTGGGACTTTTTAGATATTAATATTTCCAAGTAGAGATGCTTGAATGCATGGATAAGGAATCCATGGATAAAGAGGGCTGGCTGTACTAAAAATGTTTTCACTATTAGCACAGTACACTTAATCAAACACAAGTGAATATGTTCTGAAAGTTCATAAATCCATAGCTCAGCAAAACATTGGGACATATTAACTGAATAAAAACATTAATTTTCAAATGTCTTACAGCTCTCATGAGAATCCCAAACTACAGCTTGCAATTAAATTTATTTTATTTATTTTTTAAAAGTGTTCTCCAATAGACCTTTATATTTTGAAGGAAAGGTGAAGGATGCAATGTCCCCTGAATCTGGATCACAGAATGCACCAGTCGCCTGCCATTTGGCCCTGAAGGTGCTCTTTACTACAAATATTACCTTTGAGAGATCTCAGGTAGTTTTGGGCATAGAACTGGTGCAAGGCTCTGATCTGAATTGGAAGGCTGCTTTTTCTCCATTATAAAAGGGACCATTGTGGCTACACACCCTTGGCCACATGTGGGGATGTAAATCCTTGACTATTTCATACGCGAACGCAAGGACAAAAAAGTATTTTAGTTTTCTCCCTGCTGTGGGAGAACATGACTATTTCTCAACAATATTCTCTATGTATTTGATAATTAAGAAGTGTTCCAGGGTGTTCAAAGGGATGTTTCTGTGCAGAAAAATAAGTAAGGGGTTTTTTTGGTGCCAAAAAACCCCATATTCTGTTTTCTGCAGAGAAAACTCCTCCAGCTTTACAACTTTCAGATAAAGCTGCAAAATCTCGCTGCTCTATTATTTTGCTGGGAAACTCATTTATCAAATAGGAAACTAATAACCAATAATAAATAAAAAATATTTTCCTACTCCTAACCACATGTCTATGGAAACTCATGTGTGTACATGTGTAATGCAGTACCAATGAGGAATATGGGTACAAGAGGTCTTTCCCAGAGATGTCGAGAACATCTATTTCCAAACTGGGCAGAACACTCAGACTTCAAGTGCATAGGTATTTATGTCAATGCTACTCACCAGTTCTACCTCTTAAACCAAGCAGTGCTCCAACTGAAGGATTTTCTGTGGTATTGAAAGATGAGGCACTAAGAAATGATGATTTTTCAGTTGCAGGTCACATTGAGAGAAGCAGCTGGAGGGAGCCCTCAGGGTCCTGCTGCAACTGCTTCTCACAACATGGCTGGCAATTGGGAGAGCAGAACAATCATTATTTCACAGTGCCCTGATCTGCAGAACTTTGGAGCCCTTCAGTTGGGGCACTGCCTGGAGGTATGTTTTGGGGATCACATTTGGTCATTAACAACCATAAATGTGAATATGAAGTCACAAGAGCATAAATCTGGCTTATGATCTCATAGACAGTGAGCAGGATTGTTGCTATCAACTGCCTTCAAGTCAATTTTGACTCATGGTGACCCTGTGAATGAGTTACCTCCAAGACTTCTTGTCCTCAACTGCTCTACTCAGGCCCTGCTCTACTGTGGCCTCCTTGACTGAGTTCAACCATCTGACATGTGGTCTTCCTCTCAACTTTCTGCCCTCTATCCTTCCTAGCATTATTGTCTTTTCTGGTGAGTCCTGCCTTCTCATGATGCGGCCAAAGTACAACAACCTCAGTTTAGTCACCCTGGCTTCCAGAGAGAGTTCAGGCTTGATCTGTTCTAGGACTGATTTATTTACCTTTAACAGTTCATGGTATCTTCATCACACCACATCTCAAATTAGTTGATTATCTTCCTATCAGATTTCTTCGTTGTTCAGGTTTCATATCCACAGATGGTGAAGGGATGTTATCTTTGATAAACACAGAAATTAACATATGTCACAAAAGAGAGAAATGGTTTGGTTAATAGGCTAACCCATATCCCAGGATTGGGGAATTGGTGGCCATCTGGGTGGTGTAGGACTTCAAATATCATCAGTCATAACATTGCAAGTAGTAAGGTTTGATGTATATTGTTGTTCAGCAACATCTGGAAGGCCATAGATTACCCATTCCTGCTCTTCACATACTTTTAAGATAGATAGAGAAAGGCAGGGGTTGGGTAAATTATCCTGTGCCAAATAAGAATTAGAAGGAAGCTCTGGAAGTGGCTAGACAGGGAAGTGAAGACTATAGGTGTAATGAAAAGCTTAAGTTCTATTAAAACTAGTAGGCCATAGTCATCTGAAGAAGTAGGCTCAAGTTTATGAAAGCTAATGCTATCAACTTTTTATTTCAGTTAGTCTCAAAGGTGCTACAAGATTCCTTTGCATAGCAATGGGAAGAGTTAAAGGAGGAAAGAAAAAGGAAGAGAGCATTAGCAGTTATAATTACATGGCTTCAAAGTGAGGGGGAATCCATTGGACTCCACTTCCTGGTCGGTCACAGATAGTTGGAAAAATACTATGGGCACAGGCTATCCTCTGGCCTCCAAGTTTTTAGTTAGGAATTCAAAAATGGACAAAAAGCCTTAAGCCCCTTAGGCAGCATTGAGTAGAGTTGAGCAATGTTGAGCCAGGTGTTGGGAGAACATATGTCCCTCCACTGTGGAAAATCCCTTTAATCCCCTATTTAAATATTAAACGTGCCATGCCACATGCCTTATGGGTCATGGAGGCAATTCAACAATGCCTCCTGCCCATTTTAGGCACAGGAAACACTTCTTCTTCTTTTCATTCCAGTACTAAAACAGAGGTTGAGGGTTGAGGGGCTCATAAAGATCTTTATAGGACCAAGTGGGTTGTCCTCCGCTGCTTTTATCAAGGGTAGAAGCATTTATTCTTGTCTTTCTGCATTATGAGATATGATTTTTGTTCCTGCTCACCATCCATGGCTCTGCTACTTCTTCCAAAACACCATGGATTCTTAATTTAAGGTGTCCTATTAGTTCTAATCCCAGTGAAATTACAAACTACAAACTACATGTATACAGAGACACAGCATGTCTGACCTGCCCCATAACACCATTTTAGGTTTTTTTTTAAGAATTATGAGTATTATTGGGTGAGGTTGGGGCCTACAGAAATCCTATGTCTCATGTCTTTAATATGTCTTTGACACAGACCTCTATTAATAACGTTATCCCCATGGAATCTTCTTTTGGAGATCCTAATGCCTGGACAGGTTCATAACAAGGCTGTTTCATAATCAACTTGTCTGTCTGTCTGTCTGTCTGTCTGTCTTCTATTTACAGCTAATCAGCCTTGGGAGATAATTCCTTAAGCATCAGCTAGTTCTCTGGATCTTTTATTTTATCTGACAGAATGAAACCCACCCTTGTGTGGCTTCAAGCTGTATGCAAAGTGAAGATAACCCACAGAAGTGTTCATATTAGATATGCATATTGTTGATTCAAGAACCTAGGGATCTCATTAAACCCCAGAGGTAGATCCATATTACTTTTGATAGCAAAAAAACCCAGCAAATGGTCTTGCAGTACCTTGTGACAGACTAAGGTTTTAGATGAGACAATTACTCTGGCACTCCCCTACACTGTTGCCTTCATTCTCATGTCACATAGAAAGGAGATTATCCTCCGCTTAGACACAGGGAACAAAACTTCTTTGGCCTGGTTTTTGAAAGTGGATTGGAGAAGCACTGATTTGTTATATCAAGGAGAATAAGGAAGTGGTGGAAGTGAAAACACACTGGTGTTAATTTGAGAAATGGGATGGCAGAATTGGCCAAGGATGCTATGATAAAGACGATGTGATGATCCTGGCAACACAGTATGAGGGAAGGAAGAGAAAGCAGCAGGTGATTTTCCCTCCCTTATCAAGAGACATCATGAAGAATAAAGATAGTAATCCCTCTTATATCTGCAGCTGAAATATCAACAAGTGGATTGCACAAGAACCCCTCTGTGGGATCTAGGTTGATCCACATTTCCAAACCTTGGTTTCGTATCATTTACCTTGTCCTTCTAACTCGTAATCTTACGGCACAGGCAGATGTGTTTAATAATAATAATAATAATAATAATAATAATAAACATTTATTTGTATCCGGCCTCTCCCTTTTGAGAATCGAGGCGGCTAACAGCAGAGTGAATACAAATACAAAAATTAATAACAAGAAAACAACCCTCCAAACCCCCCAACCCTTCAACCCACCCTCCCTTCAATGACGGCTCAGTTTATTAGCACTTAATTCCCTAAGTCAGAAATAAAATATATCCAGAGGTAAATAATAAAAAAGTAAATATTTATTGTGTAACATGCAAGTGAAACATTCAGCATCAGGTTAGCACCACTTGTAATAGAATATAACACTCTAATTAAAACAAAGGAATACTTTTTCTGAACTCATTCCACACTCTCAGGTCCCATCAAACAGAAATCCCTATGGTGATCTTATCCATGCTTAACTCTAACCATTTCTCTATTCCTAACTGGCCTTATCTCTAACTGTCCCTTTCTAGATCTAATCCAGTTCTATCTGTCTTCATCCCTATCTCTATCTGGCAGAATCTGACAGTTCAACAGACAAATTGCTGGTTTTATACTTCCTCCCCATAGCTTGCCCCATAGCATCCCACAAATTGTGATTGACTGGCTCTTCTTAGGCCTTGGAGGTTAATAATTTTACTTTTCTTCATAAATGTCATCAAGTCACATCATGTAGAACAGAAATAACAGTCCCTTTTGCATTTGCAACTAGCATATCAATGTGTGAATTGCACAAGATCAACTCCATCTGGAATAATCCAAAGACAAGAAGGCACCTGTTTTACTCAATGCATCTGTACTGTTTTATCTGAGGAGGAAAGCTGCAATAAATGTATTAGTCTTATGAGTGTGGTGCCACCTGTCATGAATATCCAGTTGATGCTCTGAGCTTCCTTCCAAAAACATTTGTTATGAGTTCATAAGACTTTTCCTCCAGAAACTTTCTCATAAGAATCTAGCTGCAGTAATTCTGGGGATGCTTTATTCAAATGCAATGCAGAAGAGAACATCACCCAAGCAACCTACGGTCTTAATTTCTCTCCTCCCATGTGCTGTCTTTAAAATGGCCTTTCCTCATCCACTTCAGGGATGATATGCCTCACCATTTTAGGAATGTTAATGACATGCAGTAATGCAGTAAATAGTGTTTTTCTTAGGTAGTTGGCAATCTTGCATAGGCCTGCCACCATCTCCAACTATACAAGTTAACAATTTCCTTTTCATGGATGCAGTTATCCAGTTTTGACTTGGCATAATAGCACTTAGCCTTTATATAATATTTCTTATGGAGGGGGGTGGTGGCATCTTCATTAGGTTACAGTGTACTACAGTGAACTAGCAACCTTTGAGGCAAAGCATACATTTAATAACTAACCAACTAACTACATAACTTTTACAGAGGATGGTAGCTCATTTGAGAGCACAATCCAGGCAGTGTATTCAGTTGAATGTCTTATATCTGACAGCTGCAAGATCCATCAGAATAGCTATAAAGGGGTAGTAATGCAAACAATAAAATAAAAAGAGTTATACTGCACAAGGAAAAAAGCAATTTAAAATGTTCAAGGAGATGTAAGATGCAAAGCACAATATGACTTTCACTGGAGTGTGTTTCCATTCAGCTAGGAGCCTCACTGTTCTACCAAGTTGAATGAGCCCAATCTTTCCCAGCCTGCAAGGAACAGTATGGTATTAGATGAGATGTCAACTCCAATGAAATATCTGTCTATGGCTCCAGATCTGAAATGGCTGGTTTCACATCTCCAAGATGTTGCATTACTTTACAGTTAGCAGGTGATGAATCTGCACCTGTAATGTCCTAATGGCCAGTTTACGCTCACACTTTTGACTGCCTAAAATATATATATAGCAGTTCTCAGGGCTCTTTCAAAAGAGTAGCACCAGTGGAGTTGGAAAAGAGAAATGCTGAAAATGGTGCATTATAAAGGCAAAGAAGTAGATATGTAAAGCTAACAGACGGGAACACAATCCTTTGGATAATATGACTCCAGAGCATTACAAAACTGACCCAAGCATTTACAAGATTAATGAGATATTTTAAGACTAAGATAGATAGTTTGTGATGATTCTTGATCTGATGGATCAGGGCAGGCTGCAGAATGTCACCTGGTGATTGTTCTACCTAGTCCATTTACTTGGCGTCGGACTGAAATTTATCTTTTAGAAAGGAATCCTATTTTGACCTAATTATTTTCACATATTAACAAATGTTCAGGCCCAGTGGGGACCAGTTTATGTTTACATAGCTTGATACTCTGTCTAAAACAAGGCTCCAGGACTGTATACACTATCTAATTGCTTATTGATTCATATTTTCTCAAAACTGGAGACTTTTTCTAATGAAATATTTGTAATTGCAAACCAACTGTACACGAATCACAACTCTTAACACCTATGAAATGGAATTATGTGGATCTGTCACCAAAATCCAGATAAGGTAAGGAGCCCTGAACCCAGAGCTTGTTCAAAAAAAGACTTTTCATGGATGATAACTCCCAGGATGTCCCAGCCAGCACCATCAATATCCATACTGGCTAGGGCATTCTGGGACTTGTCATCTAAAAAGCAACATTCCCAAGCTCTGCTTGAGCCTGACCACAGAATTGCCTGGCTTCAACTTGTATGCCTGCTGTGCAGCTAAACCCTTGACTTGAAGCTGACTGTTTTAAAATATAAATATAAAAATGCTGTCAAAGCATCAGGGGGATGAAGGGGAATAGGGATATTGCTGGAAAGTTGCCTCCTTCCATAATTTTCCTCCACAATTCTCTCCCCACAACCATGTTTCAGAGAAATCCTGGCTGGAAGCTTGAGTTCTCAGATGAGAGCTATCATCAACTTTCCAACAACGTCTCTCTTTCCCTTTACTCCCCCCCCCCCCAGCTGCTTTGACTGCTGTAGTGTCTTTTCACAGCTGATGGTTTCAATGAAAATATGCAAGTTACAGAGAAAATTGCACAGCTTCCTGTCATCTGGGGGTGGGGGGATTGTCCACACCTCCCAACAACATGGAAAGAAAAATAGATTCATTTTTCCTGACATCTATTGGGATGGGGAAAAAATCAATAGTTACCATCCCTACTCCTAACCCAGGATCTCAGCCAAGATTTGAAGCCTACTTGTGGGAGCATGAGAACAGTTTGATATGTGGACTTAAGCTAAGGCTGGGTCAGTATCATTTGCAGAACTGTATGTTCCCCATTGAGGGAAAGTAGAGGCCCACGACTTGCAGGGAAGACATGGGGAAATAGCATTGTTCACTTTATGATGGTCTGTTCATACCTGCTCTGGTTTGGTTCCAGGACTCCATCCTCTAGGTGGATACCAAAATCCGTGGGTGCTGAAGTCCCATTATATGCAATGGGGTAGTAAAATGGTTTGCTTTTTGGCATTTTTAAAATATTATTTTCAAGCTGTGGATGGTTGAATCTGTGGATGCAGAATCCGTGGATATGGAGGGCTGTTCTGTTCCAGGCTGAAAAGGAAATGGTGCCTAATCATGTGACATTATATAAGTTGCCATGCTCCATCAGGTCAAAATTAATCACAATTATCTATCTTCACATTAAAGTATACTTTTATGTTCTAAATTCTTGATTCAGTTTGAGGTAAATAAGGCTCCACTCCTGGTGGTGGAGGAAGGAAGATGGTGACATTGCTTCATCCAATCAGTCTAGATAACAAGGTGAACATTTGTCATCCTAGACTTTAAATTACAGGTATCAAAATGGGAGGCACTTGGAATAACCAGGTTAAATCTATGCCATCTGCTGTTTTACCTTCTCAGGTCCCCTTGATATTTAAATTTCCAAGGAGTTGTTGTTCTGCACAAAGTAATAAAAATGGGACTGGAAGAAGAAAGAGAGGTTGGATTGGTAGGATGAAGAATGGGCTGTAGGAGATCAGCTCTTGGATGGAAAGAGCACAAACTGTGAAACTAACATAAACTGCTTTTAGGACCTTAGGGAAGGGCTTCCTCCATAAGAATAAAAGAAGGATAAATGAATATCAAGTAGGCCTTTCATGGCAGTGAGTGCAAAATTAAAAGGGCCAAGGGGGAGGTTCTTGAGCAAAGTGTGGATTCCATTTCCTAACTTTAATAAATACTAAATTATTTATTTATTTATTTACTTACAGTATTTCTACCCTGCTTTTCAGCCCTAAAGGCTCTTGGAGCAGCTTACAGATCCCATCTGATCTTGGAATCTAAGGAAGGTCAACCCTGGTTAGTACTTTGATGGGAGATGCCAGTGAATACCAGGTGCTGTAGGCTGTATTTCAGAGGCATGAACTGGCAAAGCCACCTCTGAATATTCATTGCCTATGGAACTCAAGGGGTCACTATAAGCTGACAGGTGCATGTGTGTGCATGTTCATACACAACCAATTTCAGTAGATTTTAGATGTAATTTTGTACTTATTCTATTCTCTCATGGAAATTTTTTTAAAAAGCAAACATTTCCCTTCTATTGGTCAATGTAATGAGAATATATGCACAGTTTCCCATGGTTTTTCACACTTTGGACCATTTTTTGAGGCAGTTTTGTTGATCTACTTTTGCAGATAAACATGGGGTTTTGTCCAAAAGAAAATCTTTTTTGCTAGTGCTGTTGCTGCTGGGGGGAAAAAAAGGGTGGTGTTTTCACGATTGCACAGGAGTGAAAAACAGGATGTCTTGAAATGCTGGAACACTATTTTTCATTAAAGATGAGAAAATGCATGAATATTTAATTAAATCTCTAGAGCATTTGTGGGTGATGGAAACACTTTGGTTTGTGTGGAACTTTCCTAGGGTTCTGGGTTGTCTAGTGTAAAAGGGTGGACATGGAAAGCCTTGTCTCACCATGATTAAGGTGAAAATGGAAACAACTGGAGACAACGGCTGAGAGCTGACATTGCCCAGCATAGTGTAAGACTTTTGCAGATATAACTCTGATATGGCTCCCAACTCACCAGCCCAAGACATACCATTTTCCTGCAATAGCCGCCCCCTTCACAGCCATTCTGTGGCTGGTGAAAAAAGGTAGCAGGATAGGAGTAGCATCTGGCTATGCCTCACTGCCAGATACAGACCAACAATACTTCCATGGAGATCTGCTGAGGACCTAGCCAGCTAAAGAATGGCCATTCAGGAGAGGAGGCTATCACAGCAAAACTGTAAATCCTTGGGAGTATTTGGTTGCTGCAAAGAGTGGACAAGCATACCAACCTCCATTACAACAACATCAACAACAAAAAGACATATGCATGCATAAGATCAATTTACACTTGCAACTGTCTCTACAAGATGCTGGTTCAGGAATGCTAATAGGACAATTATAGTCACACTGACTGTGCTCCTCAGTAAAAAAAATAACACAAAAAACACAGTGAACCAGTGATCCAAATAAATGAATAAGAATAAATCAGGATTCCATAAGCATTTACTTCATTTGAAAAAATTTGGGCACCTTGGCCAGTTTCTGCATTGTCTCTACGTGATGTATGCGGTGGTCACAATTGATTTTCAGTTTGTGGTTCATTGTTCCATTTACATCTTTGAAGACATTACCAGCTCCCATCAAGGTGGCAAGTGCATTTTCATGCTGAAAAATGTAGATAGATATCTATGTATTCTAGCAAAACTAGGACATACTTCAGGAGGGAGAAAGATGCTGCATTTGTTCTGGTAGGTATTACATGGGTGCCTTGAAACTGAAAAGAAACAAACACAAAGGCATACACATAGAGAGACACCACACACAATCTGTTGAAAAGCATCGGGATTCTCCATTCTCCCTTTATCAGTACATTACAAGGTGTGGATATTAGACTCAATGTGGTAGTGGAATGTGTGGATTAAATGTAACATAAAAAACTAAGAGAAGGGCAGAAAGTGATATTGCTTACATGTGCCAACATGTGGCTTTTTTAAGGGAGGTTTCTTTTCTCTGCTAGCAGCTGCATTTAAAAAAAAATGTTATCTGGGAGAAGGCATCACCATTGGAGTTTTAATGTTCAAAGCATCATCTCCAAATAGGACCCCAGATCTCTTGGGGGAAACCTTTACCTATACTTTTAAGCTTCCATCAAGAGGCACAGTGTAGTGTAACTGTGTTGAGTGCTGGATTACAGCTCTTGGACCTGGGGCAAGTCATACTCTCTCAGTCTTAGGGGAAAGGCAATGGCAAACCTCCTCTGACTATACAGTGGGGCTTCAACATTCACTGGGGTTGGGGCACAGGGCCACTGTGAAAGAGGAAAAACTACAAATAAAAAAAACAATGTTTGTTTTACCTAAGGGAATGCCTCACTAGGAATCTCTAGATCCTCCAGAACAACTCTGTGGTCAATGTATGACAGATGTCTAGAGAAATGTTCTCTAGGAATCTCTAGGTCTGCCAGCATGACATCTGGTGGACATTGACCATACTGTTGTGCTGGGAGACCTAGAGGTTCCTAGAGAGAATATAAAATTCAAATTAGCGAATAATCAAATCCACAAAAGTCAAAGCTGCAAATGTGAAGGGCTGATTGTATCTTGGTAAGAAAACCTTAATGTACCTAAAGGCACATTAAAATAATTGCATCTGATAAAAGGCCCCATGGTCCATAAAAATTGATGACATAAGTATTTTTCATCTACCACAGGATTTGTTTTTATAAATACAAAATGTACATTTCTGAGTTTTATTATTCTCGCTGTGGCAGATTGTTCATCCCAAGCGAAGCAGGAGGGCTACAGACCTGCACCCCTGAATGGGACATACACAGTGGCATCACTAGGGTTGGTATCTCCCCAGTGCAGTAACTCATGCTCCGGGCTGCTTGGCACACACCCAGCCAGCCACCAGTGCCAGCCAAGCCACTGCTGTTGTGATGGGGGTGGAGTATTCCTGCTGCCAGGCAGCCCCTTCCTGATCTGTCATCAACCCTTTTTGGTCTGACCAGCAGCCCCATCAGACCTAGAAGGCAGCCCTTTCCCACCAGTAGCTGATGGTGGGTGGGGTGGTGTTTGCTGCATGACAGTCCCTTCTGGATCTAGTGGGACTGCTGGTCAGGTGAGAAAGAAGTGGCACCAGACCCCTTCCTTTTTGTGGAAGGAGGGAGTCTGTGGCTGCCACTGCTGCAGCAGCTGTGGGCATCTCTTTTTCCTGGCGCAGACAGCAATCCTGCCAGGCATGGAAGGACATGCTGGGTGGCAACAGCACCCCACCCCAAACTGTGGCTGCAACCAATGGAGGACAGAGGAAACCAGGATGATGGAGGGATGTGGCTAGGGAGTCTTGGGATGGTCAGTGAGCAATGGTTTTAAGGGACCCTGAAAAGATGTTTCAAGCAACTCACATCCCCACCATGGTCCTAAAGGCTGATGGTTCCCCTTGTGTTTCTTGTGCACCAATACTTTGATGGAAAGTCCATCTGTCCCCTTTCCCCCTCACCACTCTTCTGGAACTTTCCACCACCCCTGTGTGTGTACAGCCCAGTTTAGGAATCACGGCTCTAGATGGAGGATTAAAAACAATATAATCCTTGGAATTTTATCTTTCTCACTGTGACAGACGCTGACCTTGGGCAAGTCACACTCTCTCACCCTCAGAGAATGGCAATGGCAAACCTCCTCTGAAGAATCTTGGCAAAAAAATCCCATGATAGGTTTGCCTTAGGTTTGCCATAAATTGAAACAACTTGAAGGCACACAACAACAACAACAACAACAACAGATCTGAAGCCCTGAAAGGGCCTAGACTCTTCCAATAATTGACTTGAAGCTACACAACAACATTTCAGACAGAAAAGGGGAACTTAATTGATAGTCACCAAAGAGGCTTATGACAGAGGCAAGATTCAAACCAATGTTCACAGTCAAGTCTCCTACTCTTTTTTTTTTTTATAAAGCAGTAGAATTGGGAATAGCTATTTTTGAGGCCATCACACCCAGAAGTGTGTTAAAATATTACAGGAACCATAAATTGCACATTAGGTTCCTAATCCCTGGTTTTGCAGCAGGGACGTAGCCAGGATTTTAAGAAGTGGGGCGGTCCAGACTAAGTGCCACCATTATAATGGGGCTTGGGAGCGGCGCAGCAGCATGCACCATTCATTTTTCTAATGGAAGGGGGGGTCCCTGTTTGCAGCAAACTTCACTTGCTGCCTTCTCATCAGGCAGTGGCCTATCAGACCATGGAGTGTCTATGTATGTGCTTTGAATATGATCATGTTCTGGGCTTGGTGGAAAGAAAATGCATTTGATGCCAGATCTCTGAGGCCTGAGTGAGGTGGTTTTATATCATCTTTGAGTTAGGGAAAAAAATCTTCTTGTTGTTGAATTCTGATTGACGTAGCAACTGTTGCATGTTTATATTCCCTAATGGCTAGTTTGCATGTTAATCCATGTGAGAGCCAGTGTGGTGAAGTGGTTTGATTGTTGGACTAGGATTCTGGGAGTCCAGGGTTCAAATCTCAGCTTAGTCATGGATAACCCTGGGGAAGTCAGGAGTCTCCCAACATCAGAGGAAAGGCCTCTGAACAAATCCTGCCAAGAAAACCCCATGCTAGAAGCCAGCATGGCCTAGAAGCTTGAGTGTTGGACTATGACTCTGGAGACTAGGGTTTGAATTTCTGCTGAGCCATTAAACATTGGTGACCTTGTTAAGTCACACTCTCTCAGCCTCAGAGTGGGCAATGGCAAACCTCTCTGAAAAAACATTCCAAGAAAACCCTGAGATAGGTTCACTATAGAGTTGCTATAAAATGGAAACAACTTAAAGGCACACAACAACAACAACAACAAAGTTTGTCTTAGGGACACTGCAGATTGGAAACAACTTGAAGGAGCAGAACTAAACTACGATATTAATATGAAAGATTTTAGTCATGGTTTACTGTCCTAAAGTACATCTTTGATTATTTTTATTTCGGTGTGGGAAAGGGGTTGCACATTTGGAATCTGAAATGGCCAAGCCATATATCAGAAATACTGGGGATTCAAAAGGAAATTTACAATACTGTACAATAAATATGACACACTTGCTCCCTCTTGTGGCAAAAGGAGTCTGGAAAAAATATCTTCTGCATTCACTGGTTTGACAAACATTAATAGAAAAATATTTCCCCCTGTATCCCAAAAGATTTGTTTCGAAATTGTGAGCATTTTTGAAAACGGGTATCTTTTCACTCAATTTGTAAACAGAAGTAATCATGGCATATTTATGTTTTAAACATGAGAAATAAAATGCATTTTTAAAATGAAGCTGGGGACTTACAAGCTCTGCGCAGATGGTCACATTATTATAGGACTGAGCAAACAAGGTGCCCTGGAATTCTTAACTCTTTTCAAGGCAGGAAAAATAAATTGTCTTTCCCCCCAAATCTACATACTGTACTGTTTGTGGAGAAAACAAGGGCTGCATCTGCACTACAGAAATAATCTGGTTTGACAGCACTTTAACTGCCATGGCTCAACGCTATGGAATTTTCTGGTGTTACAACAAACTACCATTCCCAGAATTCCATGGCATTGAGCCGCTTTGATCAAAAATTGGAAAAGCGGGATATAAATAAACTATTTATTATTATTATTATATTATGGCAGTTTAAAGTGCTGTCAAACCAGATTATTTCTGCAGAGCAGATACATTCAAGTTCTCTACTAGTTCCAAAAAAGTTAATTCCCTCTAGAAACACTATATACATATACTGTAGTTCATCCTGATGGATAATGAAGTAACAGGCTAAGGGAGAACAGAGCAAAATAAGGTCCAAGCTTGTCAACAATATTAAAGTCTATTGGATTACATCTAAAGTTACATTCCAACTTGGGTGTCCTGTTAACAGGTGATGAAATGGAAGGAAGGGCAGCAAAGCATTGCAGGCAAGGGATCCCCAATTTTTTAAACAGTTTTGAGCAGGAGGTGGCGGGGGACTGGGAGAACAATCTCAGATAACTTCATAAAATGTTCTGGAAATGTTCAGTTCCACTATAGAAAGCATATATTTGGAGACCGTAATGTCTGAATCATGGCACACCTCTGTGCTTCAAAGGCTATGTCTCTTGTTTAGCATAAAAAATAAAAGAATCAGTGGAAACCAACAGAGCTCAGACAATCTCGCCGCTTTGATCAGGTTTTGGAAAAGCGGGATACAAATAAACAACAACAACAACAACAATAATAATAATCTGGTTTTGAACTTCAAATCCCAGAGTAGCCAGGACTGGCTGGGGATTCTTGATATTGCAGTCCCCCTCCTGCAAAAAAAAGCTCCCCGCATTTCCAAGCTTTACATGGCAATCACAAGAAAGTTTGAAGCAAGAGGAAGGGAAGTGTACCCATATTTTCATACAGTGCATTAAAATAAACCAGGGAGAATCAGAGCCTCCCCAGTGTTTTTCTCTCCCACATTTTGTTCTGTGTGGCTCTGATTTAACCTTGAGAATTTCAATCATTCGTTTTGGAACTGGTAAGTAAGTTAGCTCTAGATTTCAGTTCTCTCTCTTTTTCCCTTACAAGTTACCACTGTACACCAAACCAAATATGCAATTTTTTATCAATATAAAAACACCAAGCAAAAATTCCCAGAAGGGTGACTAGATCAGTCTCTTTTGCAGCAAAAATAGGATGGCATTTTGCAATATTTTAAAAACCATCATAAAACCCTGTGCACATTCAGTGTTACTTTTTAAGGTGCTGACATTCCAAATAAAACAGGGGGAAAAATATGCACGAGACTGTACAATTCTCTTATCAAGGTACATAGGTTTCAAGGGTTATCAGTGTACAAAAACACATGAATATTAGTTAGAATACTTGCAATCTCACAAAGGTCTTTCTTTCTGTCTCCTCCCCACAGATCAGAAGAATGAGAGTGGGGATACATTAGTAGCTAATAAAGCAAGACTGCTATTATTACAGAGTTATTCTGAAATATTGAGCTGGGCACTTTCACATTTTATGCATTTATTTTTTAAGAATTAAATGACTTGGCTCCCATATGTCCTTGTGCACTGGGGAAAAATAAGCCTTTTAAAACACCTTTTCAGTAGTGACTGCTGCTTTTGACACACTCTCATCCTTGCATGCAATTGCAGGCCCAATTGCAAGGTCTAATTATTGCATAATTTTTGACTATTCAAAGCTCCTTTTTCATTAGGCTTTAATATCTTCTTTGGAATGATTTGTTCCCGTTAGGAAGATATTATTTAATGTGTCAGTTAGGAATGTCAGCACCAATAGCCACGTATCTGGTTCGCTTAATGAGATTGTTGCTTTGTGTCACAATATGTTCTGGCTCCTTCAGGAAGGTTTCTGGAGAGGTGTATGGCATTCTTCAAGTGAGTGGTAGCCGACCATTTGTCAGCCAACTGGTGACAAGCCCTCTCTTTTTTAATTAGTCAACTTGTATAGCAACAGGGAGAAGGTGTGTGAATAACTGAGCATAAAGGGAACAACACCACACAAGATCAGCAGTGCAGAAGGAAATTATCAGCCTAATGAGCCATGAAATGATGCATTCCTGTTGCATGGGACATTAATGGCAGCCCCCATTAGACTCTGTCATGGTTGACAGCACTTTCTCAGGACAGCCCAGGAAAGTAACAGGAAAGGATTTCAACTTTACAGGGGTTCCTCTATCACACAGTTAAAGGGAGACTTTTGCATGGACTTTAACAGCAACACCATGCTGAAAATGAATGCCGGGTCAAGGTTTTATGGAGGAATTGTTTGAGTCCAGGCAGGACTGAGGGTGTGTGTGTGTTTGCATCAGATGACACCCTAAGCGAGGGGTGACACCACTGCTCCCTCTGAAACAGACTGTGGTGTTCGCCTGCATCCCTTTCAGATACTAGAGCTCAGCAGAGGAGATGGTGTGAGTGGGATGTGGTTCAGTGGGAGGAGAAAAGGGAGGCCTCAGGTTTTCTTTAATATTTTAAAATTTTTAAATTAACTTATTAAATGTAAACGATATTCTAAACTTTTCCTTACAAAACATCACATCTTATCAGTTTTTTGCTTTAACCACATGAAACTGTGTACATGCAAATACATTTAGGCTATGCCTATGATATCATAATTTAAAGGTGTAATTTTAATTTTGCGAGTTGCTTATCTCACAACTGTTGTCATTACATTCAGTGATGTACAGAAATTACAATTTAGGAGTAATGTTAGTACAAAAAAATTACTAAGAATTCTGCATGGTGTAGTATGGATGGAGGTCAATGGGAAGAGTGACATCATGAGGTCCTGCACCAGGTGATGCCAACCTAGTGATGCCATTGAGTCCAGGTTTTGGGGAGTAAGATGTCCTCAGCAGGGCCCTTCAATGAAGTAGTGTGGGGCAGAAGGAGTAATAATGCTGTGTAATGGCTGTTGTTTCTCAACCACTTGCCACCTCATCTCTCAGATATAGAAGATGGTCCAACTACCCCTCTTTTAATCTCTGATTTCAAAAGCAGAAACGGGAAATTGGCCATGGAGCAGAATTTCTTCTGACAGGAGGATAACAAGCTTTGAGGGCTCTAGAGCCTGGATTCATCTGCTAAAGCAAAATGGTAGGAGATTGAAGGAAGATTTTTTTAAAAATACTTCATTGCATTGCTCACAGTGCAAGTGTGGGATGCCCTGCTGAAAGATGTAGTAATGGCTGCCAACTTGGACTGCTTTGAAAGGAAATTAACATGAGATTGGGTATATAGTTGGCATTCATATCCTACTGGTGGGCTCCCTAAAGGCAACTAGTTGGCCACCATGTGAATGCTGTACAAGACCAGCCCTTGGGTTGACCCAGGAGGGCTCTTTTCATTTTCTCATGTTCCCAGTGGGTGAGGCAAACTGTGGCAGGGGAAGGAACAAAGTGTGATTCAGTTGCCCACCTGCCCCAAAATATTTGTTTTGATGTGCTTTTTTAGTGCTGCCAAACAGGTCCAAAAGGAATGGAAGAGAGTGGGTGGCATATTCTTTCTCTCTTTTTCACCCCAAGTGAACCTTCTGAGATTGTTCCAACTGCCTTTCCATTTTTACTGAGCCCTTCCAAGGAATTGTTCCATAAAAGGAAGCAGGAGGTTGACATTTGTGGAGTAAAGACCTATCCCTGCCTTGGATCTACTAAAGTTGCCTGCTGCCCCAGGCACATATGGAAGTGAATTCCATGATGGAACAGCACATGATGTGTGGAAACACTTGAATGAATGAATAAAACTTTATTTCTATACCGCCGTTCCTACGATCACGGCGGTTTACAACATGTGATGAAATACAAAAATACAAAATACAACACAATAATTCCCCCCCATGTTAAAACAATACAAAAACAACATTAAAATCCATCATTCATTCCAATAGTTAAAACCAATTAGAAACAATAAAACAATCCAAATACAATCCAAAGCAATCACCCAATCACTTCCTTTTACTTCTTCTGAACATTGCACCACTCAGTTTCAGTGAGCAACTTTAGGTTTTAGTATTATGAGAGAAGGGTGGGCAATTGTTCTATATTTCAGTTATGAGCAAAATGCTTCAAAGCTTTTATTTTTTTGCATAGCCAATCTCTGACATGAATACCACTGATGAAACAGAAGTTGTGTTATAAATTTATGTTATCTACTGGCCAGAAGCAGGAAGGCCTGCAAGTCTTCCTAAATAGTCTGAGCATTGCACTAGAACTCCCATTGCTAAACAGATCACAAGCAAAACTGTCCTAAAAGACTGTGTACATGCACTTACTTGCATACATATGTATGAGGCTAGAAGTCTTGCAACTCTTAGATGAGCCTGTCATAGGATTTTCTTGGCAAGATTTGTTCAAAGGGGAGAATGTGCTTTGTCCAAAGTCACTCAGTGGGTTTCCATGGCTGAGCAGGGATTTAAACCATGGTCCCCCAGAGTCCTAGTCAAACCCTTAAACCACTACACCATGCTGGCTCTCCCAGTGTACAGAATATGATCTGTGAAACACACTTGTGCTTTTCTCCCCCCCTCCCCACACTGGACTTTTCAGTTCAGTGATATTTAAGAAATGCAGGTCTGTCACTTGCCTGCTCTACTCTCCTGTCTGCTGACCAACACCACTTTGTGGAATTGACAGGTATATGTGTTTTCCGATGGTTTTAGGCAATCCCTGTGAAAAGGTTGTTCAACCCCGAAAGGGATTGCGATCCACAGGTTGAGAACCGCTGGTATAGTGTATCTGTGCATATTCAGCCCCTTGTGGCATTCCATCAGTTAAATGTTTAATGCATTAAAAAAAAAACTAAACCTTTACTTTTGTAACTTTATTGTTGTTGTTGTGTCTTCATGTTGTTTCTGAATTTTGGCAACCCTAAGGCAAACGTATCGTGGGGTTTTCTTGGCAAATTTCTCCAGATGAGGTTTGCCATGGCCATGCTCTGAGGCGGAAAAAGTGTGACTTGCCCAAAGTCATCCAGTGAGAGTTTATATGGCCAAGCTGGGATCTGAATCCTGGTCTCCAGAATCATGGCCCAATACTCAAACCACTACACCACAATGGATCTCTTTTCTGTAACTATGAATTGTCAGTAACATTTAAAAATTGCAATTAATTTTTTTAAAGAACTTATAGTTGTAAAATAGCACCTTTGACAATACTTATCACATATCAACTCCAACCTAGTACTGCTGTACCTGCCAAGTGTGGTTAGAGGGTCACTCTTCATTGATGGTGAAGTCTGTCAATAGCTCCCAATTGCGGTGCAGTTCC
This sequence comes from Sceloporus undulatus, assembly GCF_019175285.1. Taxonomy (NCBI): domain Eukaryota; kingdom Metazoa; phylum Chordata; class Lepidosauria; order Squamata; family Phrynosomatidae; genus Sceloporus; species Sceloporus undulatus. The sequence goes on along the minus strand of NC_056522.1, from coordinate 163,840,862 downwards.
GGTACTCTTAATGTGCAAAATGTCGGGCAATTGCAAGATTGGCAGTGATGTCATAGGAGTTTATCACACTAGTGAATTTCCATGGGCAAATGAAAGTTAAACTACATTCAAATTTAAAGAAGACTTGTAAATTCGTTTAGTTTTTCACAGCAAAATAATGCAAAGTGTAATAATGCAAAGTTAATCCGCAGTTAAAGTGGAGGAAACCAGCAGCTTTTCAAATTCGGAACTCAGCCAAATTTAAAATGCTGCTGGTTTCCTGCACTTTAACTGCAGATTAACTTCACGTTATGGTATGTTAACTGTGACGTCGTGTGAAAAACTTTGGGCATTTCCGGGTTTCCTTCTGGGTTATATCACATTTAAATCCCATTTTCCCACGGGATAGCACTAGTGTGATAAACTCCATAGTCTCCTCCTCCTCTCCCCCTGCCCTGCTCCCCCTCACTATTCCCAAGCAGCCTAATGCCATTTATTTATTTATTTATTTATTGCCTCTCTTTGCTTTCTTTCTTTCTTTCTTTCTTTCTTTCTTTCTTTTTAGTATTAGCAGAACTGCAGAACTACAATAAAAAAGGGGAAAAATAAAAATTTAATTTAAAAAATAAATTAAATTATAAATGCTGTATAGGGCAAAGGACAGGGAATCGAGATTAAGGGGGGACCCTGGAAGAGAGGACAATGGCAGCAGCAGCCCGAGTCATGCAATGTGAAGCCATGATGCTCACAAACAGCTATGTTTGTGTTTTTGTTGATTAGCACAATTGATTGTCCGGGAAAGCAGCCAAAGGGCTGATAAGGCAGCTAGTTCTCAAACAAACAAACCCCCTCCCAGCACAGCAAAGTCAGTGTAAGCTACACAGTCCTGGAGATTCACAGTAGTTCTACCAAAAGGGATTACCAAGAGAATTGTCAGACGGTCCGAGGTTCAGGGTAACAGATAGGCAGGTCGATAAAGCAGTCCAAGGTCAAGGTTTCTGGGTAGTCAAGACAAGAAGCCAAAGGAGCCAGAGACAGAGTCTTTCCTCTAAAAGAGTCAGATATCCACTGGCAAAGAACCACACATGCTCCAGGTGCTTAAGAAGGCAAGGAGCCGGCCTTCAGCTGTGTCTGATTACGAACACGCTTCTGATAAAGCCTCCGAGATCTTCGAAGGCCCTCTCTTTCTGCTCGACGCTCCTTGAAGGTAGGCACACTGCCCCGATCGTCCTCCACGTCCACAGCCTCGGCACCAGGCAAACTTGACTGCTGAACCTCTGGAGGGGCCACAGACTCTGCTTCAGCAGAACTAGGGCCAGTCTCTGGCTCCTCCATTACAGGTTCAAGCCCCAGGGGCTCTGGCTCCTCCATTACAGGTTCAGGTCCCAGGGGCTCTAGCTCATCCTCTGAGTCCTCCAAGCCGTCCTCCAGGCTGGGCATGACATTGATATAAGAACAGGGCTCATGTGGTAGTGTCCTTAGCAGCAGTACCAGCTCAACTATGGTTAGTAAAGGGTCAGACAAAGCATATTTTGGTTCCAGCCCAGATGAAGCCAGGGCCTGGTTGAGATGACCTGAACGAAGTGATTCATTTCAGGTCTGAGCTGGAAATCTGAAATACTTGTATTCTGTGATGATGGATATCATGGGAATCTCAATGATCCACCTTCACATGCTTCAAAGCACCAACGTTACTCTTGGTATCTAATGTGACCCTGGATTCCCATGAAGAAAAATGAATGGTTCAGTGACTGCTGTGAAAAGGCCTTGGGAGATTCTGCCACCAAAGGCCCATCAAATCCCCATTGTGGGAGCCTCCCAGAGGCTCTCAAAGGCTTTTTCTTTGAAGAGGGAGAAGCACAGCGTTGGTTTTGGCATCATTTTTATTTCTGTCTGTTTCTTTTTTTCCCCCCTTCATATTTTGAACAGCCCAGAGCCTTTCAGATAGTGTGGTGATTCAAATACAAATAAATAGAGAATAAAATTTATTTATGGTAAGGTATTTGTTTGACTTTACCTGAGCTTTCTGCCAAGAGGAATTAACTTTTTGTTTTAATAACCTCTGTTCTATCCAGGTTAGCTGTCTGAATGATGTGGGTGTTGATTTCCTACCCATCCCTTTCCCAACTATTTTTTATTGTTCAGATGGTGACTGTTTTGATGGGGTTTAGTGGTTTGAGAGTTGGACTAAGACACGAAGAGACCAGGGTTTGAATCTCCACTTGGCCATGGAAACTCACTGGGTGACCTTGGGCAAGTCACACTCTCTCAGCCTCAGAGGAAGAGAAAGGCAAATCCCCTCTGAACAAATCTTGCCAAGCAAACTCTGTAATAGGATCAGCATAAGTCAGAAAGGACTTGGAGGCACACAGTTACAAACAATATACCCGTGCAAAAGACAAGGGCCATTTGATTAAAATAAAAACTTGGTATGTTCACTTACCTGGCCTAGAAAAAAAATCAGTCTGTTTTTTATTTCTGCGTTTAAGGTATTTTAATCAAAAGTATTTTTTAAAGCAAAGGCTTTTTTAAAGCACTAAATAAATGACAGTGTACATTGTCAAGCTAATTTCACTTATGCTGTTTGTACACCTTTTAATCTTCAAGCAAGCATTTGCTCCACTCTGGCATAATGGAAAGCAAGCCCCCAACCAGATATGTGAGGGATCCTTGTAACTTCCTTAATTAAGTTTTGAGGCAGAACATAAGTCAAGGGCAGCCAACTCTTTCCTCTCCATTTTCCCCCAATCCTAACTCATCCAGCCAGCATTGACTCAAGGTCTACAACAGTGTGCCTGGAAAGGAAAATAATGAATTTTCAGCATTTGCAATAAATGGATCATTAGATGGCCACTGTGTAACTTCGAGGAGGGAAGTAGACCAGAAAATTGGATTTCCTTGGATTCTTTGCCAACCTTTCCTTAAAAGAATGCTCCATGATTACTTAGTCATAGCAGATTATTTGGTTGTATCATTACCAACTACATCTAAAGTGCAAAGGCCTTTGACGTGTTCCTTTGGTGGGCAGCTTTATTTTTAGATTTAATTTCAAATATGAGTGTAGCCTTTGTCCTTTCAGCAAAGTTTTACAATTTTCTGCACCAGCTGTGAATCTATATGACCTTTGCAACACTCATCTTTGGAGGAGGGATATAACCATGTTAACATTGATCTTTCTACTGCAAATGGAATACAGCTTCTTTCTTTCCCCATGGCCCTGGCTGTGCCTTTGAGTACAGTTTACTTATCTGAAAAGTCATCTTTCCTTTTCTGTGCAATGTATAGTTCTGCAAGTGTCTTTTCTTTATTTTACTACACAGACAGGAAATGTATGTCTCTGTCTATCTGTGTATGTGTGTGTGAAAAACATTTGGAGAATCAAAGGGCTACAGATGATGGGGGTGAGATGTTTGGAAAACCCCAGCTCATGGATGGGACATTTTGTGCTATTTCTACACTCATCAGGGTTTATTTGAAACACACACACACACACACACACACAACACCATGCACAGGATGCCAGAAGTCCAGCGCCAAGGAGATGCTTCTCCTTGATCAGCTGAACATTATGTGTTATATTGCACAACCATGTTGTAGGACATCATAGATACTGACAGGGTCAGCCTCACCAAGACATTGATGGATGATAATACTGGCACTATTCCCGAAGTATGACTCTGGTGCTTTCTGCACTGCCATTTGGCGCCTCGCTACGTCGCAAACGCGACGGAAAAAGAAGCTCCATTTTGGAGCTTCTTTTTTGGTCCGCGCGGGAGTCGGGCCGTGTGAAGGCTCCGGCTCCCCCGCGGACCTACTGGCGGCGGCGGCAGAGCGCCGCAAAGCGGAGGTATGTACCCCGCCTATGTTGTGAACAGAGGTGATAAAAGTTCTGCCATAGTGAAGGTCATTACAGAATCTGGAGATACAAACCAATACTTTTGATGTGCCAGTCAACTTTTACCTACGGTGCAAAAGGAGCGTGGAACGCAGCTGAGAATTCCTGCAGCAACATGTCCAAAGCAGCTTGACATATCTCCATGCATGTATCCTCCTTGGCCACAGATGGAACACTCATTTAGTTAGTCCCAACAATATCCCATCAAGAAAAGGTTAGACTGAAAGGTAACAATAGTCTCCGATTGTCTATTTATCTTTTTATCATCCCCTTTAAAAAAAAGAACTAACTTTGTTCCTGGTTAAAGCGCATATTGCCATCTGCACAAAAAACTATTTCCCATTGGATATTTCATTTTCCTGTGGCACAAAATGTGTTCAGCTACAAATTAGAAGAGAGCCAGCACAACGCAGTGGTTTGAGCATTAGTCTATGACTTTGAGTTTAATTCCCTGCTCAGCCATAGAAACCCTCTGAGTGATCTTGAGCAAACCACACACTCTCAGCTTCTGAAGATCATATGACCGGTTTGAGATAAGTTGGAAATTACTTAAAGGTACACAGCAACAACAACAAACACACCAGAATAGTGTCTGGGCTCCATATAACAAAGGAGGGAGAGAAGCAGCGTATAGGCTGCGGACGACCCCAAAATCCTTCCATGTATCCCCCAGGCCCTTCCCACACCCTCACATCTCTAAATTAAAATATTTAAAAAATATAAGATGATAATTATGTGCCCAAAAGCTGTGCAATTCTATATCTTGAGATAGACATGGGATGTAACTTTAAGAAGGTGGATCTTAGCACATTTCCCCATCATTGGGGACTATGCAGCCCATTTGCAACCTAGGCTTCTCCGGGCACCTCCTACACCTTTTCAAGAACGGGATTTTCCTGTTCTTGAAAAGATGTGACAGAAGCCCAGGTTGCAAACAGGCTGTGTACTCCCCACTGCTGGGGAAATGCAATAACATCCACCTTCTTAAAGTTATGTCTCGTGTCTAAACTCCACTCTCCCTTACCACACTTCATTAAAAAAAAGTCATTCCAGAAAGTCAGAAGTGACTGGAGATCACAAAAAGAAGTAGAGGTGACTAAGGGTGTCTTAGGTGATGATGAAAATGGTGGATATCTCTGGTTGATGTTGCTTATAGATTTGTTGTTGTTTTATATAGCACCTTCAAGGTACTGTACAACAATTAAAAATAACAGGACAGACAGTCCTACCAAAGATGTACAATCTAATTGCAGTCCAACAACCTGGACAATTTGGCCAACCTACTCTGAGACAAGCTTTACCTTTTCTCACTCCTAATTCAAGATTCTTTGGTTTTGATCCCCTCCAGAATAAAACTGCTAAACTATCTCCAAATTATATGGGCAAAATGATTAGTATGTTTTAAAATAGCCAATTCCAGAGACGTCTTGTAAGGACTGCAATTGTTTCACTTTCCTAATGGTTCAGAATTATTAACTTCAGTGTTATTCACTAGTAATAAAATCACATTTTCTTCTGAGAATTAACGACTTTTGATTCTGGCCTAAACACTACCAAAAAACCATTCTTTGTAGTGGATCAGGACCTTATTCAACATGTTTTCCTCAGCTTGTCTAATAAAATGTAAAGTATAACTGAGATACTTCTTAACTACATAAAGTAATTGTTTCTTTTCAGATCATTTCATATAATTAAGCAATAATTCCTCCTGACACAAACATTAGTGGGAGAAAAATAGATCACACATTGATTTAGAAATATTGAACCAGGGTTGAAATCCATTTTCTCAGCTCACAGGCTGCAACAAGGGATATATATATATATATATATATATATGGGGAAAGTACTTTATTAGAACACTTAATAATGTTTTAATGTTTAATGTTATTGTACATCAATATGTTCATAATATGGTCTTTGCCTAGAGACAAAACAACATTTATTTGTGGAGAAAGTGCCCTAAAATATATGAAAAGCTTCAAACTTCCATAGAGAATAAAGTTAGGAAGAAGATGAAAATCTCATTTTTATTAATAAAAGGACATGGAAGATTAATCTCCATCATGTATAAACTATTCAAAAATACATTTATGTAGTTTGAAAGAGGGACCCCTTTATACTTATTTTTACAATCCAAGTGTATTTTGTTAATAATTTTTGTAGTATCCTTTTTATATGCAGAAATATCCTCTACATGTTTATTTAAAATTAAGGCTCCCTGAGTTTATTCACTGCACCATTAAGTATGCATGGATTTGCAGCCTTGATCTGCATGCCGCTTGCCTTTGACTGCTCACCTACTACTCACTAGCCCCACACTCCCTTGGAAACAGAATAGCTTGGAAACAGAGAATACTGAAAGGATACACCCGTAATTTTCACCTTAGAGGACTAAGGGTATGGGCAGAAGACAGTGGACAACTAGTGTTGATTCCTGAGATTGCATGCATGTCTTCATATATAACTTTACAAATAATGCTGAATCATGTGGATCTCAATTTGAGCAAAGCTGTTTTTTATACTCTCAGGCTAAAAGGCAAACCCACTAAGCACAAGTTAACGACACATTTATATTTGAAGATCTTGAGCATGTACCTCTGCTTTAGGGATGGTGAAAGAAATTCAATGAACCAAGAGGATGCTAGAAAATATAAAAGTAATGCACACTTTACTGATCATCTCTTTCTTCTCAGAAAGGGATGATTCCCATTAACTCTTTGATTACTAGTCCTCTAGAAAACCCAGGCCTACATCCAGTTGACAGTGCCAAGTAGAGTAGATCTGTTAAATCAGTGCAACTTTTACAAAAGTGTTGACTAATTATACGCACATTGATTCAGTGATTTTGCTAATCTATAAAGCATCTGTGAGGGCATCTAAGGAAGATATAATAATAGAATCACAGAATTATGAATTTGGAAGAGAACTCAAGGGCCATCAAGTCCAACATCCTGCCATGCAGGAATACACAACCGAAACACCCCCCGATAGATGGCCATCCAGATTCTGTTTAAAACCTCCAGACTCCACCACAATCCAAGGCAGCATATTCCACTGTCAAACAGTTTTTACTGTGAGGAAGTTGTTCCTAACATTGAGCTGGCATCTCATTCATCTTCCATTGGGCATTACAACTTGATTAGTGTAGCATCCATTACATCTATCTATCCAGAGAGGACATATATCAGAGCCTATTATCTTACCAATATTGTCTAGGTTCTGACCAACTAGGAAGAGTGAAGCTGTCTTATACTACTATGCTGATACATGGGAGGCTGACGCCTGATCAGCCTGGCTTCTAACTCTCCTGAGATGGGTTTATAGCATCGCCAGCATTTATCAATCCACTCAGATCAGAGATCTTTACTTGTCTCCATTAATGTAAATTATGTTAACATTTATATAAACATTTTCCGTATCCCGTCAGATCAGACGTCAGGCCTTTCCTCTTTCCCGAGATGTAACATTTGGAGGTCAGTGGTTCCTGGCCACTTTCCAGCTCATCTTATGGACTTATGGACACTACTAACCCTCTGTAGTGAGTTAAATCATAAGTCAATCATTTGGTTATACATTCGGTACTCTGTGTCTATGGATTCTGAAGCCATGGACTCAACCATCCACAGCTTGCTTGTGTGTGTGTGTGTGTGTACACATACATACACACCCAAAAGCAAACCTTGATTTTTTCATTTTATATATAGAACACAATTTTACTATGCCACTCTACATACATAGTGAGACTAGACCATCAAAAATTTGGTTTGACTGCAGTCAGAAATCTGAATTTCACAATGCGGCTGGTAGAATTCAGCACAGGTGCCACCTAGCTAACATCAGATAATTCACACGTACATATAGTACTTAATTTATACAGACAGTAATTCCAGGGGTACGTTACAGGGCCACCTTCTTCTTCTGGTTTGGCTGGTACTAACAAATTCACTCCTAATTTTTTCTCAAGTGTGTGGTCTCTTCCAATACAGGTTTGAAGATGCATTGCCAGGCGCCAGTGAGCTGCAGTGTGTAGTGATAGTAACCTAAGTTGCTTTCATCACTGTTCCACTGGCCTAATAATAATGAATTGATCACCACCAGTTCCAATACATAATATTTATATACTGCATTCTGTAAACTTTTACTATTTTACATCACTAGCTTGCTAATGACATACTAATACTGTATAGTACAGTTTACTACATACAGGAGGGCCAGATCTCAGCCATCTATGTTTCTCAGTCAATTTTTTATGTTTTCATTGCACTTGAGAAATAGATTTTCACCGATGAGAGGGACTGAACTTCCTATCTCTGGACCTGTGCCATTTGGATTGTAAGACAGAATAAACTAAATTGTAACAATGAAATCTCAATAAATTTAAGTGGAACAGTGACACCTAGCGTCTGAGGCTTCATGTAATGATCTGTGACTCAGGCATTGTTTAAAATGCTAATCTAAACTGGGTGATGAACTTGGTAAAGTGTGTTGTGACATACAAGCCATGTTGGTTTTGTCCATATCAAATTATCAGAGACAGTTGTGAAGGAAATAGGGAACTGGTGGCTGTAGAACAAAACTTAAAGGTTGCATGGATCTGTCTCTTACAGATTCTGATCCTATGTAGATTTCCTTGCAAGTACAATGCGTCCTTCTTATCTGCTAGAGTTTGGTTCTCGAAGCCCCTGTGGATATCAAAATCCATGGATGCTCAAGTCTCATTAAATACAATGGTGTAGTAAAATGGTATTAGTATTATATAAAATGGCAAAATCAAGGTTTGGGTTTTGGATTCATATATTTTTAAAATATTTTCATGCTGTGGATGGTTGAATCTATGGATAAGGAACATGTGGATATGGAGGGCTGACTGTAAGTCCTACTGAGCTCTGTAGGCCTCCCTCTTAAGGAAGTACACACAGGTTTGCAACCCAAGAATGGCAATTCTTCCATCCCCTACACTGGAAAATGGTCAAACGGGAAGTTGTTTGAATGGTCTTCATAGGGATGACTGGTGGTTTTTGTATCAGGAGTTATCTAAAGTTTTGAACCTTATCCTCCAAATAGCTTCAGCACTTTGGATCACTCCTTTAAGCTTAGCGTGACCTATGTTAAGTGCTATTTGCCATCAATGTGTGGTTTTTTTGGAAAGATTTTGGCACCTGTTGTAAGTCATGTGATGGGCTATGTTATATACAGATAATACACAATATGCCTTTCAAATGTGTAAGGTTCTACAGTGGTGTCCTATGCAAGGTAAGATCATTTCCCAGAGCTAAAGCTATGCCATAGTTTTCATTGGGGTTGCACTAGAGTCAGTGGAACTGTAGTTCTGACTTTTATGTAAGAGAGTTTGTAATGGTTATATGAAATTAATAGCCTAGAAGGATGCTTTATAATGAACACTCTTATGTCATTGACTGAAAGTATGTTAAAGTTTGACAAACAGTTCCTTGTTGATCTGGTTTATGAAGTCCAAACAGCCTGCATATTATCCAGCAAATTAGTCAGTGGAAATGCTAGTTACATATTAAATAAAGCATTTGGATTTAATAAAAGCAGTAGGAGGTGTTCAAACAATTTAGCTTGGAATGTAATTTGAGAGTCACACCTGAATGTATTTTGTGGATACAATCCTTTGTACATGCTTTTAGGTGTCTTTTATTTTATTTTATTTTTAAAAAATATCCCTGCCTTACAAATACTACTCTAAATGTGACCTAGGGCCCATACAGACAGGCCAAAATAAAGCTGCTTCGGGTCACTTTGGAGGTATGCTTTTTAAATTATTCATGCATCCTAAGGGGCTGGAAGCCGCACCAAAGCAACGCTCCACTCCTAAGGACTGGAGCGCAGCTTTGGTGCACCTTCTGGCCTCTTAGGATGCATGCATTATTTCAACAGCATACCTCCAAAGTGACCCGAAACAGCTTTATTTTGGCCTGTCTGTATGGGGCCATAGAGCCGGTATAGACAGGCCAAAATAAAGCTGCTACGGGTCACTTTGGAGGTATGCTGTTTTAATGCTGCATGCATCCTAAGAGGCTGGAAGCCATGCCAAAGTCATGCTCCAGTCCTTAAGCAGGAGGGAGAGATAAAAATCTTTCCATTCGCCCTGGAAAATTTTATAACATTGGATAAACATTTATTTATTATTTTATAGGAAAACATTCCATAATCCATTTCCCCCCACGTTTTCCAGAACAAAGGGCTTCCAAAAATGGGGGAAATTGTTTCTTTTCCCCATATTTTTTCCCAGGGTTTCAAATCTCTATATGCCTCTTCCTAGATGATTTTTTTATCAGAAGACAAGCAGGGCTTATCTTGCCAGCACAAAAGGAAGGAGACCAGTCAGAAACTCGATATCTAGTCAGATACTTAAAGACCAGCCAGGACTCTCAACTGTTCAGGGTTTAAGCAAGATAAGGAAAGCACCCTTGCCACCGCCCCCAGAATAGGTATAGGCAGGAGAATCTGTCTAGCTGTTTATTGAATTTATACCCTGCCCTTTTCTCAAGATGGGATTCAAACAGAATAGAATCTTTATTACAGTCATAGATCAACACAGATAAAAAGGGGATACAGAATAAAAGAAGGTAAGAACACGGGTTAAAAACAGTGTTTAAAATATCACTGCAGCTTCAGTATAGCAAGTCAGGATTGGTACTAGTCTACTGTGGAGGGCATGTATTTTAAACGTAGCTGCACAGAATCTGGCAACGTTATATGTTGTATCACAGTTGGTGCCTGAAAGCAACAAAGAAGGTAAAATTGATCAGTTTGCCCTTAGTGTTGACGTAACAGAGGTTAAATAAGGCTGAGGTGAATGCCCCTGTAGTATGAGCACTGGAGTAATACATGCTGTCTTGTTTCTATTTGGCCAGAATCACAGGGGAATAGTCCATTTGAGAAGGGGGCTTGGCTAAGATCAAATATAGAGTGGGATCCAAACAAATTTAGCCGAAACTTCCCCCTGTAATACAGTGTAATCATGTTCTGCTTAGCAGGACCCCATCTTTGTTGTTAACTGCCTTCAAGTCAACATTGACCTCTGGCAACCCTGTGAATGAGGCATCTCCCAGTTCCTGCAGGTTTAGGGCCAGATCCAATTTGACTAAGTCTATCCATCTGGAGTGTGGTCTTCCTCTCTTTCTACTACCCTCTGTCTTTCCAAGCAATGACATATTTTCTAGTGAGTCATGTGTTCTAATGTTGTGGCCAAAGTATCACTATCTCAATTTAGTCATCTTAGCTTCTAGGGAGAGTTCAGATCTGTTTTGCTCTTGTACCCATTCATTTGTCTTTTTAGATGTCCATGGTATCTGCTGAACTCTTCTCCAGTACCGAATCTCAAATGAATTGTTTTTTCCCCCTATCAGCTTCCTTCACCATCCAACTCCCATATGTAGTGATGGGAAATATGTTGGCATGAACAATCCTCACTTTAGTGTTCATTTGAATATATGCACTTTAGGATCTTGTCTAGCTTTGTCATAGCTGCCCTTCCTAGAACTAGTCTTATGATTTTCTTGACTGCAGATACCATTGTGGTCAATGAGCACATCTAAGAGCATGTAATAAAATTCATCTGTGAAACTGTGTGCAGCTATGTATGTTTAGCATTATATGATGGCAGTAACACTATCCAGCATTAGAAACACCAGGGGTTGTGTATCTTTGCTTGAAATCTTCTAATAATGTTCATAGCACTTTATGACCCTTTTTGGTGCTGAACCCTTCAGATTGTTGACATGGACTTATGATCTGTCTCTCACCTTTGGACTGTTCTTGGGTCATGCTCTTCAACCGTTCTCCTTACAGTGTTCCTGACCTACTGGTAACTGACTTAGCTTTCCTCAGCCATGGCTCAGGTACCCCTGATTCCAGTCAATTGGATCCCACCATACCAGACTGGTACTTAAAGGCAGGGCAGGATACTATGCCAGAAAATTCATGTTTGGAAGTGCACATAAACCAAATGGAACCAGGAAAGCTGTTGTTGCTCAAGCAAGATCCCAGCCTAAAGAAAAAGATCTCTTGGCCCTTTCTGTCACCACATGAAGCAGCCATACACAGAGTCTAGAAAATGCTGGCAACTCCTGACACTGACTGACTATTTAGATTATCTGTACTTCTTCATCTCAAGTGGCTGACCTGGCCATTAAATCAGTAAGCTGCCAGGACAGCTGCCTAGGATAATTACAGAGCATGTGTTTCTGAGCCTTGTTTCAATACCATTAAGTCCATAATCTATTCTAATGGTATGGGTAACGACCCTTTGGATTTTTCCCATTGAAATGAGGATATTGATGGGATTAAAATGCAGAAAAATGTTTGCTCCGCATCTAAAATTTGGCAAATGGGCATTCTGTTCAGATGCCAGATTTCTTGTAAAATGTGATGAATACCCACTTGCTTAACTGGATTTTAATAGAGGAGAAATTAAATGAACATGAGATGTATAATATGATCTTTTGTAAAGACTGACAAAAAAAATCTGCACAGATGCTTGGAAGACAACTAGAGAGTCAGAGCCGTGTGATGTGATCACAATCATATAGAGAAGCAGATGGAACAGTACCCAAAATAATGGGTCAACACTGCCAAATTTGACCTGAACAAGGATTTGCTCTTAAGTGAGCTGGAGCAGAAACATTATCTTTTCCCATCACATTTTGCCCTTGCTGCTGCTGCTGCTTTCTCCTCCTCTTCCTCCTCTTCTTCATCTTTTGATACTTTTAGTAGTAGTAGAAATTTATTGTTAAAAGCTAAAAGCCGTCACAATATAAAATATATCCAAACAGTAAATACAAAAATTCTCAATTCCTTTAAATAGGGATCATGGTGCTACCATCTCGACCTGGGCAGCAGAGGTGTATCTCTCACCACAAAAATTTAGTCTCTGCATGTTGTCGTTTTGAATCTTTCTGTGAAGATATTCTATGGTTATTGCCTTGCAACTGTCACCATCTTTTCTCTCTCAGCATTTCTTTTAACTATATCTAGCATAATTTTAAAATAGTTATTAGCAGTTTTATTTAAATTTGTTTAAAGTCACAAGAAATGCTCACCAATTTGTCTGCAGTTTGGCAAGCCCCTTCCTAAGCAACTATTGTGCCTGGCTGTTTCATCTGATCTGAAAAAGAAAAAGGAAAAGGTTTGTACTTTTTACATTGCAAATTATATTCAATAGCAGGGGTGCAAAAAGTGTTCTCAACATAATCCTCCCCTATAGGTATTTATGCCCAGATTAAGTTCCCAAAAGAAGTCTCATAAATAAAGAATATTGTGGCTGTTCTTTCTTTGGGCCAGTGGGAGGAGAAGTCCAGGGCACACATTTTCATGAATATCAGAGATCATTCTCCACAACTCAGAATCACACCAGCATTTTCTAATCACAGGATATATGGGAAGGAATTATGTGAGGTCATTGAATTTATGCACAGTTCATGTCTTCTGGCATTTCTAAATTCTATTTTAGTACCAAATTATGAAAGAGATGTAACCAAGGGTGCTTGATTATTTATCTTATTGACTCTTTAATTTTTTGTCTTGTTGAACAGCCTAGCTTAATTAATCTTTTGTTGGTTTTTTGTTCATTTGTAAACTTGAACCTGTGTGCTTTAGGTAATAAAACCACTTCTCCTACCCAACTCTAGTTGTGCCCATTTATTGTTATTGTTATAACTTAGATGTTAGATGGAAGACAGACAGCCTGAGTTACCACAAAAAAAGGTGAGGCATTTTCTGTGACTATTTTGAAGTAGAAGGGGATCCCAGGATTGCTACCTGCCTTCATGGTAGGCATCAATTTGGCCAAGATAAATACAGTGGATCCTTGTTATACGCTGGGGTTTGGTTCCAAGATCCCCCTTGTATAACAAAATCCGTGTATGCTCAAGTCCCATTAAGTATAATGGCATAGCAAAATGGTGTCCCTAATAAAAAATGGAACATCAAGGTAAATTTATACTTTTTTGGAACATTTTCAAACCGTGTATGCTTGAATCTGTGTATAAAAAATCCATGTATAAGAAGGGCCAACTGTAATAGTCCAGGATCAGCAGCGTGCTGCAAGCAAAACAAAGCTGTCTTGCTCAGGGGAAAACAACAGCAATAACAGCAGAAATCTCAAAGATGTCAGACAGGAACAAGACTCATATGGAAGGAAGGTGACAGCAGCAGCTTTTCTCTCTGATACACACACCCAGTTTTAGGACTTTATCATACGGGAACAATTGGAAGTATAAACGGTGATTATCCCTGAAAATTGTGCATTTGCAATTAAGATTTTCACATTAGGTTGCAAATAAAGCACCATTATCCCATGAATATCCCATGGAGATCATGGATTCGTGATAAAGGTTTTCACACAACACTGCGAGAAAAAGCAATTAAAGTGCCATTATTCTGGGAATAACCATGCAATAAACAGCAAACACCATTCACAGGATTTTCCCGTGAATGATTTTTTGCTGCTTATTGCATGGTTATTCCCTAGTTATTTCTGGGATAATGGCTCTCTTATTGCGTTGTGTGTGAAAATGTTAATTGTGTTTTAATCACGATTGTGTGGTTTTCATGGGATGATCACCATTTAAACTACCAATTTTCCTCTGTGTGATAAAGTCGTTAGACAGACAACTCTGAAAAAGATGGGGTAGGGAGAGTATGAGGCCATGTGAAGAGTTTCCAACACCAGCCAAGAGCAACAAGTATCTTAAGTGAGATTATTGGAAGAATCTCACTTCTTGGATAGCTTGTCATAATAAATGAAGCACGATCTCATAAACCCTCCTACACAGCATCATTAAATCTCATCAGTTTGCTGACAGAATAAAACAAATAAGCACTTTCTCTTCAAATGCATTGTCATAATTATCATTTTCATTTATCTTAGTTAGATTTTAACAGACTTAAACTGACTGATGTTCTAAGGGGACAGTGCCAGGACAAAAGCAGTATGGAATATACAGTATTGTCAACTATGCAGTATGCAGTACAAAGCAGCATTGCCAAGAAAGGGCAGTCAAGAACAGCTTTTAACAACAGATTTTGTTTTTTGAAAACCAGAAAATGTTATACGTTCCTAACACAAAGACCATTGGAGTTATCTTTCTGAAACTGGGTTGGATTAATCCCCCTTTTAGAGTGATTTTGTGTGTGTGTACACATTTGTGTATAAAAGTAATAAACACTTTTGCTCTCCCAGTGCAAGCTAACAGAGAGGAACTGGTGATCTGAATTTCCAAATCTCAATTTAGATTCGCTGTCCAGCTTGGAAAAGGTCTGGATCAATCTAGTTACTATTCTGTTCTAGTACTGTATGTACCAGGCCCAGATTAGAAGTGAATGAGCCACCCTAACTGTTTAAGGGCAGAGAACTCCCCCCTTTTTAAGTATACATTTCTGCCTCATATGGCAGCCATTAGGGCATCACTTCTGGGCCCTGCAATCTATTAAAGAAACCCAATATCACTCATGGTTACTGTGATCTTTTTTGTTTTGTTTTGTTATAGTTCTTGCTCATTTAGTCCTCTTTTCCAGAATAAAAAGTTAATAAATTGCTTGCTTTCTTGTTCTTGTTCTGTAAAACCTGGTTTCTGCACTGAAGCTCTTGTTATATTTAAAGTTCATTGACTGTTCCAGCTTCATCTTGTAGGATACCAGCTTTGGGGCTGTTACTTTGTCTTTCCCAAATTCTTGGCCCAGCTGCTATTTATTGGAGCCTATTCTGGTTTCGCCCTGCTTCAGCTCCACCTCCAGTTGTAGATCTGCTGTGTTGTCATAGATGCCTTCTAAAAACAGGTGACCCTGAAGGAGCATCTTCTCTTGCAATAAATGACAGAACAAATGAGACTGCCACAAAGGTGGTTGACACTAGTAAGCTAATACAGTGCCCTGGTGGATAGCGCACATTGAAGGGCAAGTCCAATGTGAATGGTCCATTAGTTAAGTCATGACCCAGGATGTACATTTACTTGGTTGGTTGTCAGTTGTCAATAGCAGCCTTACTGGTCCACCATCTTCATTGACACAGATATCTGCTGAAAGAAAACAAAGCAAAACAAGTTTGTCAGCAGCTAAGTTTTAAAAATAAATGATAACTGAAAGATCACATAGCAAAGAGTATGGCAGAAGAGAGACTAAGCAGTTGTTGTTTTTCCAGAGACCATGCATTCTAATGCTTCCAGTGGCTTACACAAATTCTCAAGTACCTTAATTGTTCCCAGGTCCCAGGGCATTCAGAAATACAAAATGCCAAGGGCGCAATGTGCAGGTGCAAACTTCTGATGACAATGGGCTGCGACTGATTGGCACGAATCTCTCATGAATCCATAGCAGCAGCTGTTCCTAATCTCCTTGCAGAACTCTGTGCCAGCCTCCTGTCCCAAATTACCCATCAAGTCGATGCCTATGATCACCATGTAATTAAAGCAGATGAGTGTCAAGAGATTACAGAAATGATACCAATAATTTTGGAGCTGCTTGTATTTGTGGAAGAAGAATGGAGGCTGTATCCAATGCAAACAGCCACTAGGGCCAATTGATAGAACTACAAGATTGCCAAACTTTAGGTTTTCGGTGGCATTAGACAGAAGCTTTGAAACGTAAATTGGTTTCTCGATTCTGGTAATTGGCAGGAGAAAAAGCAATGCTGTTTTGTGTGTGTTTGTGTATGAATTTGTTTTACTCCTTTTTCCTCCCTGAGTTTTTAGGACTATGGGTTCCCAAGCATTTCACCAAAGGGATACACCATTAGTGAGTCCTACCTGTTTTTTAGGTGAATGACTGGAAAATGCGCCTGATATAAAATCATGCAACACAACATCCCAACCTACCATTATTGGTGATAAACAATAATGAACATAATCAGGACACCTATGACTCTCTGTGATCAACTGTTGAAGGAAACCCTAATGTAACAGTCAGCTGCTGCCACTGAGAAACAACAAAAGGAAGAGCTGGAGGAGGGCAGTATTTTTATCTTTGGATACTGTGAGCTAGTTTTGGAAGCAGTGAACAGATATGTCTGAAGCAAGCAAGCTTCTAACCAGGGCTGGTCAAAAATATTATACTGCCCGAGTTGAAGGACAAGATGGCCATATGATTCCCACTCTCCTTGTATATAACCTTGGAATATATGTTGAATTATATGATTAGTAAGAGGTCAAATGAAGCAAAAAGGAGAAGCTGATAAGTAGTTTACAGATACTGGTTATTCCCAAGTAGAGTTGACCCAGTGAATCAGTCAGATTTTCATGAGAGTTGACTTGCCAAGTTCACTTTAATTCAAAGGTCTGCTTTAATTGGGAATAACAATGGATTGCAGCCACTGAAATCTCAGAGAGAGAGAGAGAGAGAGAGAGAGAGAGGACTATGGACAAAGGCAACAATAGCATGCTAATGAAATCAATAACAATATCTTACTGTGTTTCAAAAATGGATAAATTTCTACATACAGTATGAAAGGGGTGGAACAGTTGCAAGTGTGATAATTCGTTCCATACCAATTAATTAAACCAACTAAAATACCTGCTTCTACATAATACCTGGAATTATACTCAGTGGTTTATACCTTTTTGTTACTCTGGTATAGCTTCACACAAGACCTTGGATCTTTGGTTTCCATAAGTCCTCTTACTGGATGCACCCAAGAGTGGAAGGGGGACAAAGTTGTTTCTGCTGCTCCTGCTGGGGATTGTACCACCCAAAAGTCTGTGCCAGACAATTGGGCAGCCCTCTAGAACAGGATGGAAGGTGATAGTGAAGGCTTGAGGAAGAAGGGGGATTCAAAACATTTGCAAAGCAACTTTTCTTTCTTTTCCACCCATTGGAGTCTTGACAACAAAAAGTATTTTCCATTTGCAGAAGTTCATGGAAAGCAACATTCATTTTAATGGAGGCTGAAGAGCAAAACCTTTTGACAGGTTGTGTTAAAAAAATATCCAAGAGATGTTTATTTAATTCAATACCTGCCAATTTACAGGAAGCTTTGTATGTAAAATGGTACTGTATTCCCCATTTATAACCGTTATAAGCCCAGGAGGCAGCAACCCAAATGTCATGATTAATACAGTCAATTACCATACCTTCATAGTTCAAAGCACTGAAAGGAAACCTACCCACTGAATCATTGTAGCAGCTGCAAAACATGGTTATTAGAATTAAAATACGCATGCTATATGAAAGATTGGTTTAAACTAGGTTTCAGAAATATATATGCTCCTTCCGAAGTGTCAATCTTCAATGGGTCTACAGAGAAGGATTGATTTCTCTTACTGAAGCATGTCAAACATTAGTTACAATTCAAAAGGATGGTGTCACACCTTTGAGACTAACTGAGTGAAGACGTTGTCGCGAAAGACTTCTGTAGACCTTCGTATATGGATATTCCAGACTAACATGGTTATGTCTCTGAATTAGTTACAATAGTTTTAGTATGTTAACAAAGCATGACTCAATGGAAAGGAAAATCTCTTTAAGGAAAGCAATAACTGGGAAAGTATAAAATCAAAACAAAAAATTGGCAAATTTTGATGCGATCCCTGACAACATCATGCCATGAAGAAGTGGCAGCCAGTGGTTTCTATGTAAGTGAATCCTCTCTGGATCTTGGTTTGAACTTTAAATGAGCTAGCCTTAAAGGAGCTTACATAAATAAAAAATGGGGGAATATAATGGGATTTTCTGATTTATAATTAGCATTTCCATTTATGTGATAAGATTTAGACAATATTTGATAATGGATAGTCAGAGATGGAGAAGAGTGTGAAGAAAAATAAAATAAATCAATAAAATATATATTTTAAAAATGAGCTAGCCAAGGTGCTGAATCTTATTCCCAAAACAGGTTCGGCAACTTAGATGCTTCCTTTAAAGCAGGGGTAGGCAACCTGCGGCCCGCGGGCCGGATGCAGCCCGGCGAGGCCTTGGGACTGACCCCAGCCCAGTCCTGCTGCCGATTGCCGCCGGGGCCTTTGGCCTCTCGCGCGCAGGGGCAAGGGGAGCAATTGTCTATAGATGCCTCAGAAACATGCATTTATATTAACATTTTTTAAAAAATCATCAAATTTTTTTGCGTGTCCTCCACTTTTTTTTAAAAAAAGTGTCCACCATTTGAAAATGTTGTCCTACATTTGTCCCGGTTTATTTATTTATTTAATTTTTTAAAATTATTAAATTATTTATTTTTTGGCTTCGGCCCCCCCAGTTGTCTGAGGGACAGCAACCCGGCCCCCGGCTCAAAACGGTTGCCTACCCCTGCTTTAAAGTTTAGTTCAGTGGTTCCCAAACTTTGGTCCTCCAAGTGTTTTGGGCTTCAACTCCCAGAAGCCACAGCCATCCTGGCCAACACTCAGAAATTCTGTGAGCTGAAGTACAAAATATCTGGAAGACCAAAGCTTTGGAAATACTGGTTTGAGCTAAAACCCAGAGTAGACTCACTGCCTCACTGACATGGAAACTAGCAGGTGCCACTGAACTGAGTCCCACAACTGTGTGTGTGGATGTTGACTGAATGGGAGAGAAAACCTACATGGCTGTGCTATGTATACATTCTCCACTTCCTTTGTGTTAAATCATAGGGAAGGAGGTGGCTTTCAGTAGAATGTATAAATGTATGACTTCAATCAATGCTCAACAAAGTGGTGGTCCATGCACTAGTGTTGTTGCTTGAACTGTTGGCTGCCAGTGCCTGGCAAAAAAAGAAACCATTGTAGTCAATGTACACAAATACGGCACCAGTCACTAGCAGAATGGAAAAGAATAATTGACAGTCCTAAACAACAAACTTAAATATCAAGAACATTGCCTTGGAACAGATTCAATCAATCACAACCCCCTTTCAGTCTCAATCCATTCTCACTGTCCAGCTGGTCCTCTTCACATTAAGGATTTGGGGGGAGGAATTTTCAGTTCACAATTTATTTTGTATTTACCTTGGTTTATTTGAATTTGCCCTAATTTGGTGTGCCGGAAGCCATGCTAAAGCCATGCTCCAGTCCTAAGGACTGGAGTGCAGCTTTGGCGCAGCTTCTGGCCTTTTAAGATGTGTTTGCCCTTTAAACAGCATACCTCCAAAGTGACCTGAAGCAGCTTTATTTTGGCCTGTTTCTTCAGGCCCTGGGCTGCATTCACACTGCAGACTTAACTTTAACTTGTAAATGGCTCCATCCTATGCAATCCTGGGATTTATAGTTTGTTATGGTGCCAGAACTCTCTGACAGAGAAGGCTAAATAGCTCACAGATTTACAAATCTCAGAATTTCATAGCACTGAGCTATGGCAATTAAAGCAGTGTCAAACTGCATTAATTCTCCAGGGTGGATGCAGCCTTAGGAATTCACCTGGCTGCAAGGAGCTTTGCAACCAATCAAAGGAATCTTTCCCTCAATTTCTGTTTCCTCAGTTTGCCCTCAGTAATGTTTTAACTATGTGCTAACCATGTGTCTATTGAATACAATGAATAAGTTCCAAACAAGTAGAAGATGTGATACTCAAGGAGATGCATGCATTTCTCACACAGAATAAGTCCCGAACTGTGAAGGCTCTTGCCTATTTAGGATTCTCTTCCTCATGGTTTCCTAGCATGCAAGAAACCCATTTTGCAACCATTTGGGGGAATATTGTCAAATATTATTGCCATTCCTAATGAACATTCAGCAGAGACTTGGCAATGACTGTATAGTCACAACACTGGGGAGTCTTAAATACTTCAAACATAAGAAAGTTCTGGATTATTTTTAAAACCCATTGTCTTGGCATCGATAGCATCCAATAATATACATAGCGAAGGAAATCTTATAGCACTAGGAGACTAACTGAAAGAAAGAAATTGGCAGCATGAACTTTTCGTAGACTTCCATCTACTTCCTCAGATGCATCCTCCAAATGCATCTGAGGAAGTAGACTGAAGTCATGAAAGCTCATGCTGCTAATTTCTTTCTTTCAGTTAGTTTCAAAGGTGCTACAAGATCTTCACATACTGATCTACAGACTAACATAACTATATCTTTGAAAATATATATATATATATATATAATATATATATATAATAGGGGATTCCTTCCAAGAAATGTGAGGAAATCAAGGACAAATTACCAGTTTTGAAATTCAGATCAGTTCTTCATTTATATAAATATCTTGTCCAGTAATCCTTCAATTCTACTTGATCCTTCACATTACAGGGCTAATCAAGTACTACTATAAACAAAATCATTGTCGTGGTAATTTGTGAAATGTAATGTGATAAAATAAATGTAATACATTTATTAAAATCCAGTGCTCTGATATCATCATACAATGAAGGGTGTGGCCATGTCAAAAGCCCTTGGGTCAATATTATTTTTTCTTCATGTTCTAAATACAAAAAATATCTGTTGGATGTAGCCATGACAAGTTAACAATTAAACTTATTAGTATTTAATTAATTTCTATGCCATCTTCTCCCAGAAAGGAACTCAAGGCAAATACATAGAGTTTTTACCTTGAATCAGGTCATTTTATTTGAATTGGCTGGTTTAAAGACCTGCCAACTTCTGCAGAATGGCAATATCTTCAGTTGTAACCCATGTTGACACATGACCTTGCAGCACTGAATATCCCAGTGTGTAATCTGTGTCTGGACATGCTCTTACATACATGCAAACAGCCAACAAAGCCTGCAAACCATTGAATTGGCTTGTTTACCAACGTTGACTCACAATTCAACTATGTATTAAATGAGCTACTCACTTGGGATAAATAACAGGATTTTAGTATTTACTGTCAGTCCTATAATCTAATATTCTGAACATTAGCAAACAACAGAGTAATGAATCAGAGACTCTATTCTGCCCAATGAAGCATTGCCACTCTGGTTTTCCATACCTCTGTAATTATGGATTTTGAAGCTCCTACTCACAAAGAAAAATCTCCCGTTTCATGCGTACTGGACTCCATGATGTATTTGAACAAAGGTCTGGGCAATCCATTATTGCTGGTGCTGTAACTCTCATCATGCATCTGTTATGCCCAGTTAGTGGCATAGTGGGAGTTAAATGTTACATCCAGTGCGGGAGGGCAGTAGGAGGAAGATTGCCTTGGTCCCCAGAGGTCAGTTTGGGCTTTGATATGGCTGCAGCTAGGCCAAAACCCAAATGGAATGGACTGTTGTGGCTGCTAGGCAAATGAGAAAGGACACAATGCCCTTCTTGCTCACCTAGCAGCCATGCGGGATATACATCCACTGGGAGACAGCCTCCCTCAGAGTAGCACCTGTTGTGGTCCACAGCCCCACACCACCCACCTATTGATGCCACTGTGGGCCAAGTGGTGGTTTCTTGGGGAAAATATTTTCAGTCAAATTAATTTGGCTTTACAATAATCAGTGAACTTTTGTAGTTGTGTTTTTTGAAATATGTCCACATTTTTGAAATTAACTTTTGATAAATGGAGAATAATTCTCTCTGTGTTTAAGTCGTTTATAAGACTTTTGATGCAAGACTGGAAAGTAAGTGCCCATGTTTTTACTGAATGCATGGAGGACGCCTGACCCTTTAACATTTTATTATGTTTATATTGTAATGAATGAATGAATGAATCTTTATTGTACTGTATACGCTATTCCCATGATCACAGCAGTTTACAACAGTAATAAAAACATACCGAAACTACCAAATCCAATAGAAAGACATCCCCCCCACATTAAACAATCAGTACGCAATAAAATATCCATCATTCAATCACAGTTAAAACAGTTAAAAACCAAAGCACCAATTACATCCAATACAATAAGCAACACAAGGGGAGAAGAATGGAATTAGGGAACATGGGGGAAAGCTTGACGAAAGAGGCGAGCTTTAGATTTTTCCTGAAAGACTCCAAGGAGGGGGCTGAGCGTGAGCTCGTCAGGCAGAGAGTTCCAATCTGCAGGGCCGAAGCAGAAAAGCCCTATGTGCAGACACGACATATCCGTATCAGGGCTCTCAAAAGTTGTTTCCCGCCTGACCTGAGAGTGCGGGGCGGATTATATGGAGAGAGTCGGTCCTCCAATTACCCTGGCCCAAGCCATTTAGGGCTTTATAGGTAAAAACCAACACCTTGTATTGTGCCCGGAAGCGGATTGGCACAATGAAGATCTTTCAATCCGGTTTATATGGCTGGCTCTGGAGTTGCTAGTGACCAGCCTAGCTGCCATATTCGGACCAATTGTAGCTTTCGAGTTTGGTACAAGGGTTGCCCCATGAGAGTGCATTACAGAAGTTGAGTCGAGAGGTTACCAGTGCATGTACCACTGTTACAAGGTCCCCCCGGCCCAGGAAGGGTCACAGCTGGCGTATCAGCTGAAGCTGATAACAGGCGCTCTGATTGTCGCATCCACCTGAGAAGTCAGGTGAAGCGACGAGTCCAGAAGCACACCCAGACTGCGAACTGTGTCCTTCACGGGGAGCATGACCCATTTAGGACAGGTGGAAAAATTTCCATCCCCGGACCAGGGGAACCTATCACAAGTACTCCGTTTCTCTGGATTCAGGCTGAGTCTATTTCCCTCATCCAGCCATTACCGACTCCAGACGATTGAGCGGAGAGATGCCATCCCTAGTCACTGCATCAGTCAGAGACACAGAGAAATATTTGGGTGTCATCAGCGTATGATAACCCCGCGCCCCGTGTCTCCGGAGATCTCTCCCAGAGGCTTCATGTAAATGTTAAATAGCATAGGGGACAAGATCGCTCCCTGAGGGACCCCAGATGTAAGGGCCCTCTTATCGGAGCGACAGTCCCCCAGCTCCACCTCTGGAATTGCCCGAGAGGTAGGAACGGAACCACTGATTGTAAACACAATTTTACATTGACATGTATCTGTACATTAATGGTTTGTCATGCATTTACATCTAGTTAATTAACAGCAGGCTTATTATTTTAAATTAAATTGAATAATATTTTTATTTCTTGTGCCCCTTATATGGTTGCTCCATATTAAATAAATAAATACATACATACCGACATACATCTCTCAAAAATCTGCTATTACTTCTCCCAAAATCTCCTATTCACAGTGATCATGTTGGTCAGGAAATTCAGACAGCTGAAGTCTAAATAAGTAATTTTCTAAGCACTGAAGTGATACAGATTGGAGGGAGGCAGCAGCATGAAATCAATATCTTATGTCTTTCATTGTTTATA
The DNA here is from genome assembly GCF_019175285.1 of Sceloporus undulatus. NCBI lineage: Eukaryota > Metazoa > Chordata > Lepidosauria > Squamata > Phrynosomatidae > Sceloporus > Sceloporus undulatus. The sequence continues at coordinate 163,816,822 of NC_056522.1, read as the reverse complement.
TAATCATTACATTATTACTTTTTTAAAAATATGCATTTGACTGGATTTTTTTTTAATGTCCAGCCTTCCTTCCACACTCATGCTGCTGTGGAAGGTAGGACTTACCAGAAGCACTGCTTTGCCTGTTACCGATTCCCCGGCCAGGGGAAAGGAGAACCACTGGTTCAATATCATTAAAGCCTCTGCCGTAGGCCAATAAAAGAACATGAATAGCTCTGAGAGGGGGAATTGGAAGCTAGAAAGCTTTACACAGCGCAAGGGTTGTGAGTGATTCTGATAGACCGAACTTCAAAAAAGTTGTGGGAAAGACTTGGGAACACTTTGACAGAAGTCTTTTTTGGTTGCATACTAAAGAAGATTCCCCAAGAAGCTGGAAGCCTAGAGGTACTTGGAGAGAGCTGAAAACAATCCCTTCATGAATAGGAGAGCCAGTCAAGATGGCCAGGAAAATAATTGACTTGAGTACCTGAAGTGAAACACCTTATGTGCAGATACATTCTTGTTATTGATTTATTGACTGGTTGGTTGGTGGAGTCGCTAATACTTCCAACCCAGGTTTTGCATTTCTATTACTATTCACACAACTCCTGCCCATTCATTGGTATAAAGGTCTGTCCATAGACACATCACTCCACTCTGATAAAATAGATCCAGTCTATGAGTAAGTAATAAAATTTATTCGGTCTTTGACCAGTATAGTCTATGAGTGCTTATGCTATACATTTATTTCTCTCAGTCTCAAAGGTGCTACAGGATCCCTTTGCACATTTAAAAGTATGTGTATTCTTTATGTGTCAAACTTGACATTTGTTTTTTATTTGAATGGGACACTGTGTGCATTTGTTGATGCTTAATATATCAAGCTTAATGGCATTATCAGGGGCTTCCCTTCATGACATCACCTTTGTAATATGACCAGAGTCTGTCTCCTGTGTCATCAGAAAGTGGCACCTCTAGGTCCCCAGTTTTGGTGGTGAAATCTTAGGGCCTAGGATACCCCAGAATTGGCAGTCCTAGTGTTATTTGTTGATCAGTTGTATGTTCTATGACTTCCCCGATCAAATATACATCTAATATCGATTATCTGTAAAGCTGAGTAGTTGAGAAAAAGACAATAATCACAATTTTTGTACATTGCTTTCTAAATTGTGATTATTGTTTTTAGCATACAACCCACTAGAGGCCACTAGTGTATTACATTAGAAATGTAGAATCACCAGCTGAGCAGCGTCTTCCTTATCCATTGCATTACACCAATATAGGAACCAGTTCATCTACAGCAATGAAATGCTACAAACAGAGTCCTTTGTTAAAGATAGAGCAAAATTGCTGATGTTGTTTTTTAAGGTCGACAACATTCAACAATGATTTCACACAAATTCTCTTCTTGTTTTGTTACAGTAAGTAGATAGAAAGAACACTCTTCTCAGCAGAAAGCCTTCAGCGACAGCCACACTAAAAGCTAAAGAATGAGAGTTAAAAGCAATTTTCAGGAAATTAGTGTCTGGAAGCTGTATCGAGTGTTTTACACAACAACTGTGAGGTAGAGTGTATTTATTAGGCACTTTAATGTAGCCTTTAATCTGTCAGTCAGAGGTATGAAGGCACTATATTATAGGCACAGAGAGCACATAGCCAGTTCTCTCCTATTCTGGTATCTTGACTCACTTTAGAGTAATAAAAGAGGTAAAGCTCTTAGAGAGAAAACAGTGCAATACACAAAACCTTTAGCTGCACATACTTATGGGTATGGAAAGAATTTACATAAAGTTTGGTTGATGCAAGAAGTATTATTTGCAGCTGGGTTCCTCCTTGGCAATAGTGCCCCAAACAAGACTACTGAGGGAGGACTCCACAACTTTCGAAAGGGAGGAGAGAAAACAAGGGTGTAAATATAGATGGGAAATAGCATAAAAGGGGTTGTTGGATTGAGAAAACTCAAGCTGGAAAGGGTTACAATGAAGTTAGAGAAATTATTAATGAGATATTCCACATTATGGGCACTGGGTACTAATTCACTTGATCATAGCCATCCAAGGGAGAGGAGGGAGGGTAGGGGTGTATGAAAAGTATGATATGTAATAATGATAATATTTAGTAAAGTTTGATTATATATGTTATATTACGGAGCAAAAGACTTATAAATAAAGGGGGGAAAGGGGGGGAGGAAATGGCATAGTATTAAAAATGCACTATGGACAGGCCAGGAAAGATTTGTATAGCACCTTAACACCTATTAAGTTCTAAACATAAGCTTTCCATGAAGAGAAATATATGTAGCCATTGTCCATGCACTTCAGTAATGGTGCTGCTGGGGTTTGGTCCATTTTACATGGAACATGTTATAAGCATTACATCTTACCTAAATACCCTAAAGGCACCAGATCCCATCTGATCTGGGAAGCTAAGCAGGGTCACGTCTGGTTCATACTTGGATGGAGGTCCACTAATGAATAACAGGTGCTATAGGCTCTATATTTCAGAGGAAAAACTGGTAAAAACACCTCTGAGTCCCTTGCCTAAGAAAACATTATGAAATTCATAGGGTCACTATAAGTTGACAATGACGTAAAGGCACACATGCACAAGGGTTCTGTGTAGAGTTGCCAGGATGAAAACTAGAGATGGTTGTTTTACCTTTAATATGTATTCTATTTAATAGAATAGGGCATTTCAGTAGGTTTGCCTTGTTGCCTGGGTGCATTCCTTCATCTACATAACCATTAAAGGTACAGACATCCTGTTCAGTTTTCACTCCAGCATCCCTCATTACTAGTCAGTCTTTTATTTAAATCATCAGCATCGTCCTGGGCAACACCAGGTAAATTTCTTAGCATTTAATAAGCTGCTCATAAAACAGTAACAGTGCCTTGCAATATTCTGAGTCAACAAACTTTTACAGGAGCAGTGAATTCATGGCTGTATAAAAACTGGGCAGTGAACCTATGCCTGGGTTCTATAACTTTTGACAACAGGTAAAAATGGCTCACATGACTCAATGTTACCATATTGCAAACAGTTCCTTCCATAAACAAATCTAGTACATTAGGGTGAAAGGTTCCTGCCTAGTTTTTCCCTTGGCATCCTGGTTTTTGATATGCAGGGATGTTGCAGAAACATTCCATTATGTCAGCCCAAATCTGAAGTCTGAAGTGTTGTGACCCAAGCACCAGTGCCACCATTCTGAGAAATTAAGTGAATTTGGAAATGGCATCAAATTTGGGAGAGGGGACAGCAAACACCTCAGAGGAAAGGATCAAGATTCAAAATAATCTTTACAGAGTTGGAAACTGGATGAAGGATGGGTGACACCAGGCTTGAAAGCAGTACATGTGAAAAGGATGTAGGGGTCTTAGCAGACCAGAAACTAAACATGAGTCAACAGTGCAATGCAGTGGCCAAGAAAGCCAATGCAATTTTAGGTAGTATCAACAGGAGTATAGTGTCCAGATAAAGGGAAGTATTAGTCCCACTCTGTTCTGCTTTGGTCAGACCTCACCTGGAATACTGTGTTCAATTCTGGGCACTACAGTTAAGAAGGATATTGATGAGCTGGATTGTGTCCAGAGAAGGACAACCAAAATGATCAAAGGTCTAAAAACCAAGCTTTAAGAAGAATGACTTAGGAAACTCTTTATGTTTAGCTTGGAAAACAGAAGAGAGGTGAAATGATAGCCTCTTTAAATAAGTGAATGTAGATAACATGGAGGAAGCTTTATTTTCTGCTGCTCCAGAGATTAGGAGGATTCAAATTACAAGAGAAGAGACTGCATCTCAGCATTGGGAAGAACCTCTTGATTGTAAAAGCTGTTTGACAGTTTAATAGGCTGCCTTGGAGTGTGGTGGACTCTCCAGTTTTGGAGTCATTAATGAGGAGTCAGGAGGGCATTTTTTGGGATTGCAGGAGTTGTATGTTCTACTTCTAAGGGGCAATACAAACCTTGGGTTCCATATTGGGAAAAAGGTGTGGATTAAAAAACAAACAAACAAACAAACAAACATCACATGACTCCCCGTATCCTATTCCTGTACTCCACATTTCTGCAGTTAAACTATGCCAGGACTGGAATTACAAGGCTAGGCTAGAGCCCTGCCCTCCATGTTCAGGAAATTTCTTTTTCACTCTTTTTTTTAATGGAGCAACATTAAGTCATGTGAGCCACACACCCTTCATCCAGCCCAGGCACAATGCTAGTAACTCAGTGAGAACCAGAGATGTGCTTGAATTCAAGTGCACACTTTCTGCAGAATGAAGACATCTGGTCTGTACCATTTTAGACTGCAGGTGGTGATGCAAAGTTTTCCCCACGAGCTCATTTTCTCCTCGCATAGGGCAGTGATCCAAAGACAACAATGATCAAACACCGAAAGTTGCTAAGGAGCAGAGCAGAAGTCCTGCACTGGATCTTCATTGGAACTACATGCATGGCAAGTAAAGGAGAAATAGCAGTGTCTGATTTCTATGGAAAGATGAGTCAGGTGAGACTATGCAGGTGGTGAATTGGTGTCTGGATGCAGTAACGGGTTCAGTGGAGGCCCTAAAACAACAACTCTGACTTTGAATTCTGGCACGATATAAGCCATGTCATTATGTATTTCAGCCTGTGGAAGACAGGAACATGTACATTCTGGGCAAAGAGTAGGACCATAGCTTGGAAGCAGTTCCTTTGATCTTAATTTTGTACATTGAGGCCCAGGTAGCCTTGGCATCTCACATTACTTTCAAGCATCTCCTTCTAATTTGGAAGCTTTGGCCTTCTTCAGATGGGCCTTTGCGGTGCCCTCATCATATGCTAGGGGTTGGCCGAGGGCGCAGTACCCATACTGGCCTCACCCCTAGCACGAGAAGGGGACGTCAAAATGGTGGCACCCTGTACACACGGGCGCCACCATTTTGACGCAACGGACGCTTAGCATCTGCACATCCCAGCGTCATTGTGATGCCACAAGTGCGCCATTGGCGCATTGCGGCATCACAAATTCACTGCAAGAAGAACCCACTTTTTAAGGGTTCTTTTTGCTGTGCGAGGGAGCCACACGGTTTGTCTGCTGCGGCTCCCTCATGCAGCAAATCAAGGCATGGACAGACCACCCCTCCTTAGACTGTTTTTGTTTTTGTTTTGTTTTTTGTTTTGTTTTTTGGGGGTAGTTTAACTGTAGTGGCTCATGTTTCAATAAATTCCCAGTTGGAGTGCTGTAATGTGTTACATATGGAGCTTCCCTTGAAGAGAAGCTGGATGCTTCAGCTAGTACAAAATGTGGTAGCCAAGATGATAACCAGAACAGCCAAGGGATGTTATAGCAGTTCTGAAAGAGATGCTCTGGTTGTCTATTTGCTTCCAAGCTGAATTCCTGATGCTGGTGTTTGCCGTGAATGCCCTGAATGGCTTGGGGCCCAACTATTTAAATGGGCATCTCTTCCTTTATCCGACTGCTTGTGCTTTAAGGCAATTGGGGAGGCTTTTCTCTAAGCACCATTGGCATGCTATGGGGCAATGGGGCAGAGTCTTCACTGTAGTGGCAGGCTATGGAATATCCTCTGTACAGAGAGGCAACTTGCACTGGCAATGCTTTGTTGTCATGACAGGTTAAAACCTACTTAACTGCATGGCCATTTGGAAATGGTTTATATTACCTTCTTTGATGCAGCCAGTCAGTTTCATTTATTCTATGCCTCTTGTTGCTGTAATCATTTTCTAAAAACCTATTTATCATTTTATTGTATTAAGATCTGCTTCACCAGTTTGTATATTGTCTGGGTTCCATAAGAGCTGGGGTGGCATGTTGTAGTGTGCCTTCAGGTTTGATTCATGATGACCCTTAGGCGATCCTATTAGGGGGTTTTCTTGGCAAGATTTATCTGCAGGGTTTGTTTTTTGTTTTTGCCTTTGTCGTCTTCTGGGTCTGAGAGAGTGTGACTTGCCAAATGTCACCCAGTGGGTTTCCATGGTTGACAGGGATTTGAAACCTGTTCTCAGAGGTCCTATTCCAATGCTTATACCACTACACCATGCTGGCTCGCTAGGGTGGTATATAATATTTAAAACAAATGCTTAATTTGTGTATGGCAGGAAGAGCCCCAAAGTAATGAACTACAAAGATGCGCCTTTTTTGTCAAATGAAGGGATGGAACATCAATCTTTTAATATTCTGATAAATTACCATAAATGGGGGAGGCGTTCCTAAAGTCCATGGTATAATTTATATTGTCATCAAAGAAGCCAGACATTTATTTTAGGTCATTAGGAAAATTATGTTTTTAATCATTTACTGTAATCAATATAAATAGTGCTGGGTATGCGGTATCTGCGTTGTGTTAATACCCACATCAACTATGTTGTGATTGCCTGTATCCTGAAACTGGGAAGCATTAAATTAATACTAATTAGTGTCAATTAATAATGGAACACAAATGATAACTATGTCAACAAATACAAACTGAAGCTTATCTGGAAGTCTGGGTCTAGTTTCACAGAATGAGTCACTGAGGTTCTATTTTCATTAAAATTTTAACAAATCATGTCTTAATTAGCACAGATTCCTTGGTCTTATTCATGTGCTTCTGGTATTTCTGTTGTAATTTACGGAAGACATCAGCATGTGAAATGGATGCCATTCAGTTTGCAGCCTAAAAATTAAAATTAACCTATATTCTAAAACACTAAAGAGTGTTATTATCTACATAAATTGATTTTTTGGAACCAATTGCCACATTGCACACAAATGACTTTATAGTCTGAACTTCTACAAGAAATGTTTACAATGTGATAAGCTAAACTGTTATTCTCAGGTTGTGTATTCCACTGTTTCAATAGGTACTACTCTTAGGCGTTTATAGACCCAAAAGGGCAGTCGGTGGTGCCCTTGTTTGCTGCAAGAAGGAGCTGCAGAGACAACTGTGCGGCTCCTCCATGCCGCAAAAAGAAGCCATGAAAAGTGGCTTCTTTTGCGGCGCTGTTGTGATGTCGCAAGGCACCATGGCGTCCGTCAAGTCAAAATGGCTGCGCCATTGTTAGGGCGCTGCCATTTTGACACCTCATTATGTGCAAGGGGGCAAGGTGAGTAGGAAACACCGCCCCTCATGGTAACGACGGCGCCCTCATAGGGCCCGTCAGCAATGTGCTTTAGTCACCTTGCATAAGGGTTCAGTGTGCCAGAGGTATGGCATGCAGCACACATCTGCATAACATGTGAAAAACAATATATATTTTTATAGTTTTTGTGGGTTTTTTTTGGGCTATGTGGCCATGGTTCATAAGAGTTTACTCCTGACGTTTCGCCAGCATCTGTGCCTGGCGAACGTCAGGATAAACTCTTATAGAACATGGCCACATAGCCCGAAAAAACCACAAAATGATGGATGCCGGTCATGAAAGCCTTTGACTTCAATATTATTTTGTTGCCTACATTTTAAAAAAAGAAGTTAAAGATGTTGCCTTGCAATTTACATTTTACAGAAATAATACAGCAGGAACTTGGTTTTTACTCAAAGAACTGCTCTATTTCCAGTAGTAGGTTTTTGATCTGCCACTCCATCCTCAAAAATCAAATTCCATGCGTGTGACAATTGCTTTCAAAGTCCTCAGCCTTTCCAGATTGGATTGCCACATAACGTGATGGAAGGGTGCAAACTGCTGTTTGAGAAACATAAACCCAACCCTGTCTTTGCTCTAGATTTTGCTCACATCTCCCTTTGTTTGTCCATGGAAGAATCAGAAGTGTTGTCTGTTCAGACACAGATAAAGCAACAGATCAACCAGAGGGAAGCAACACCAATGGAAGCTTGCTAAAGAAAAAAGAAAAATCCATGGTGCACCATAGCTTAGGACACTTGTTCGTTTTTTTAAAAAAATGAAACTTATAGCTTTCTTAGTTGCATTTCTTCAAAGTTCATAAATATTTCTGTCTTGCTCAATCAGAGAGCATTTCACTTTCCATAAAACTCTACCACGATCCTGTTATTAAAAAAAGGAAGGGGAAAAAATGGATGGGGGGGGGGGAGATTTTATGGCACAAGCCAAAGTGCTCAGGCACATAGTCATTTCCCCCAATCCATTGACTCAGTACATCTAAATGGCCTTTCATAGTATCCTGTGTTCAGTTAATTGTTATTAGAATTTTTGTGCATTATTAAAAGAAAGGAAATTGTAGCCTTTTATTTTAAAGATTGCAGTAAATAAATTGTAGATGATTCAATTTATCAAGTGGATTTGTATAAGGCAGTAATGCTGCTATTTCTTTTTATACTGCTAGAGATTCACTGAATTTTTGGATCTGGCTTGCCGTCATAAATAAGCAGGTGTTTACAAGATGTTGCGTGCAAGAGGGGAAGGAGAATCGTTCCACTTACATACATAAAAAATAATTATGATCCAGCCCGTTGCTTCACCTGTAATAGAAGTCTTTAATGAAACTTAAACCCAAACCTAACAAAAAAGGTACTAAATGCCCCGTAGAATACATTTAATTGTTTTATGCGTTCAGATTTGCCTCTGTAAAACCAACGACAGGTCAAGACTCACAGATGCCAAAATATTTCTCTGCATGCATTTGCGCTGTGACAACAGTTCATCTCTGAGGTTATTGTACCTGCTTTATTCAAATATAAATGCCTAGTGAGATCATTTGTGTGTGTGTACGTATATGCATAATAAACAATGCGTTCTTCCAACGTTTTTCACATTACGCAATACGTTAGGTTACCGGTGATGAAATTGGTGTCGTTGTGTGGCTTCTTGACGTTAAATGTGTGTTTTCTTTCTCTTGTCGCCACTACAGTTCACCTAAGGTGAAATTTTGACAGACAGATTGGTTAGTTCATTCTTTATAGAAAACTAGATTTCAAAAGCAGTGCAGCAACTTATTATGACTAGATTAATTTGATTAAAAAAAACCCAAAACCTAATTTCTTCTAGAGAAAGGGGAGGACAAAATCCAGCCGCATTATGAATGATGCCACTCAGAGGTCAAAGGTTGGCTTTTCCAATCTGAACTGGACCCATTCTTTGCTCAGGCTTGGTGCATTCAGTGATGCAAGAGGAGATTTCCTATGCTGTAAAATGTTTCCCCTTGCAGACAGCCAGAATTACACCAAATCATGGTCATGAAAGGTGTAAAAAATTAAGTCTGATTGTAGCTGGTGGTTCCCAGGTGATTGAGATTGTCATCTACTTTAGGTTTTATTTCAGACTTAAAGAGTTGTTAAGAAGTTGAAATCTAGCCCTAAAACAGATTCATCACCTTGGACAGCTTCCTTAAAGTCAGATAAATGTGGACCAAAATCACAGCTCCACTAATGTGGAAACTATGGTCTTTTACAGACTGCCAAAATAAAGCTGCTTCGGGTCTCTTTGGAAGTATGCTATTTAGTGATGCAGGGTCTACGAAGTCCGTGTGGTCGCCAAAGCCACACTCATTCCTAAGCACTGGGAGGCGCAGCTTTGGTGCAGCTTCCAGTTCTTAGGATGCATGCATCTTTAAACAGCATACTCCAAAGAGACCCGAAGCAGCTTTTTTTGGCCGTCTGTAACAGGCCATGACTGATGTAATTTCTGTGAGTATAAGAAGTCCCATCCTCATGAAATGGGAAACTCAAGATTTTTTTGTATCCCTTTGCCACAATGGCAAAACCAACTGTGTTCATATGCTATTTTGGGAGGATGTTGGCCTGTACTGCTGCGGACAGAATCGTTGGATTTTAGAGATAAAGTTTTTAGAATGACACTTTAGAATAATGATAAACAGGGAACGTTACATTTCTCTGAATATCTTTCATTATCTTTGCTTTAGCAAATGTAAAGTTAATATATTTCTAAGTGCCATATGATGGTTTTTGGCGTGAACACAGAATTTCCGTTTCTACCAAATGGGAGTCCTGAATAGCAAGTGAGTGTGATGATATGGCTCAAGTTAAAAACATTGATATGTTTCCACTTGAGGCGTAGCAGTGGAATTTATTTATGCGATAGATGTATTTTTTCTCCAGTGGTAAGATACAATTTCCAGCAAATGTCATGCAAAATATTTCATGTAAATAACACCCCCCCCAAAGCTTCCATTCCCTTGTGACTTACTCAGAAGGAAGAGGGACTTTGCATAGAGCCTGAAGGTCAGCCGTGTTTTGCTCAAACTGCAATGGTAAGCTATGGTGGCGAAGGTGGGACAGGCATGGGTGGGAAAGGTCAGTGATGGCAAACAAGTTGCGAGGGGTGCTGGTTATCTGCTGGCAGTGAATGTTAAATGATTGAAGCATTAATTTTTCCACCTGAAAATACAGTGCTGCAGGTGGGAGTTGCTGTGAAAAAATATTAGTATGCTGTTTGTTTTTAGAAGATTTTGGGATCTCATTTCAGCACAATAGCTTGCTTTTATGGCCATTTTAGACAACATCCCGACACCTAAATTATATCAACAAGGAAACTATCTCCCTTATTTGTCTCAAGTGAACAGGACTTAAAAGAACTTTACACCCAGTTAAGCAGGTAAGGACTGCCGCCTAACTGTGAATTTGTACTTTATCTAGCAAAGTCAGGTACACCATGTTGGCTCTCCATATGGATGTTTGGATTGCAAGTCTCGCATCCTAGTAGCTAGTCAATTGATAATCCAATGAAATATGCGGACAGATTGATTCATCACCGACTTTTCTACTCTGACTCGGCGCAGGTGCAATCTTGAATTTTCCTATTAAGATGTCAAGTAGGAACAGGCCCTGCCAACACGCAGAGAGATATGACCACCTACATAGCACTAAAATCAA